>NC_133167.1:9577000-9878500 GCF_040802235.1 Manis javanica | reverse complement strand
CTCTGAAGTTCATCCTCTTTTAAAAAGGTTAGCCAATTACCTTGTGCCTCTTTCAGGCCACAGTCAAGCTGCATCTGCAGAGGTAAAGTTCTCCTTCCCTTCCAGAGCAGGTTGGTGGCACCCTGCAGGGCCCTCCCTGCCCTGGCATGGAGCCAGAGCAGTTTCTAGGCTGCACTTTGTTCAGATGGTGAAAAAGCACTCTTCTTTAAGTGTCCCCATTTCTCAGGAACTCATTTCTCAGCTAGCTGAGCTGTCTGGAGCAACAGGAGCACCCAGCCCGCCGTAATATATTCTCATTACAGCACAGCACAAATGGACCTGGGCAGATAGCCTCAGAATTCACCCAATGCTTCTAGCATCCAACTAAACAAAGCCAGTACATGGAAGGGACAATATTTTAGAGGCTGTGAGTGTGTTTTTTAACACACTATCCTGTCCATTAAGCTTTCTTTCATGTCTTCACTCATCTGTCCTGCTTTATTCTGTTTACTTTTTTTGGAAAAGGTATTCAGCATTGTCCTTCTTCACCTAATTTGAAAAGTCAGCTTCATCGATGTGACTTTAAAAGCACAGACCACTGGACAGTGACTGTGAACAGGGATGTGGGGGGGACTTGGTGAAGGGGGGAGCCTAGTAAACATAATGTCCTTCATGTAACTGTAGATTAATGATACCAAAATAAAAAAATAAATAAAATAAAATAAAAAAAGCACAGACCACAGAACATGTGTAGAAAGACTCAATGCCCTTGGCTTATCTCATCTGTGATGACATCAGGGCAGCCCATCTGCTTCTCCCTTCAGCACAGGAGCGTAAGAACTAAGAAATGCCAGAGCATTTGCCTTCTGTAGTTGTGCACTACCAAGGGCAACTATTAGAATCCAGCTGACTCACTGATACCTGCTGGAAATTCTGATGGGTCGTCCCAGCCACAGTAAAAATGGATCTATTCTTAAAATCACATGAGATAAAATTGATGTAAGGTCAATGTGAGGCTAACAGTTTACAAAACATAAAATTAGTTGGAGCCAACATGGCGGCGTGAGTAGGACAGTGGGAATCTCCTCCCAAAAACATATATATTTTTGAAAATACAACAAATACAACTAATCCTAAAAGAGAGACCAGAAGACACAGGACAACAGCCAGACTACATCCACACATGCGAGAGCCCAGCACCTGGTGAAAGGGGTAAGATACAAGCCCCAGCCCGGCGGGACCCGAGCGCCCCTCCCCACAGCTCCCAGCGGGAGGAGAGGTGTCGGAGAGGGGAGGGAGAGGGAGCCCAGGACTGCTAAACACCCAGCCCCAGCCACCTGCACCAGAGCGCAGACACAGTGCATGCGTGGAGGGCTGGAAACTAGGGAAACAGGGCAGCAAGACCTCTGATGGACCAAGCTTAAGTTACATGTCTGTGTGCTAGCTGGAGACTGAGTACCTGCCTGTCCTTTCTGCCTCTATAGGAATTAAACACTAAGAGATTCCCTAAACAAAGGAAGGGATTTTATATGCTAAGCAGTCATAGAAACTCTGACAACAATGGGATGGTTAATTTTATGCATCAACCTGACTGAGCCATAATAGCAAGTTAAACATTATTTCTGATTGTGTTTGTGAAGGTGTTTCCCAAAGAGATTAACAGCTTCCAAGTATATAATACACTATTGTTTACTGTATTGTATGTGCACCATGCTGTACATACAAATTTTAGGACCTTTTTTTTCTAATTTTGTGAAAAATGCTATTGTGATTTTGATAGGAATTATGTTGCATCTATAGATAGCTTTGGGTAGTTTGGACATTTTCACAATATTAATTCTTCCAATCCATGAGCATGGGATATCTTTCCATTTATTTCTGTCTTTTTCAATATCTTTCATCAGTGTTGTATAGTTTTAATCCATAAATATTGCACTGCCTTTGTTAAATTTATTCCTAATAATTTGCTTTTGTTGATACTATTGGAAATAGTCTTTTTCTTTTCTTTTTCAGGTACTTCATTGTTAACATACAGAAATGCAACTGATTTTTTTGTATGTTGATTTTACATTCTCAACTTTGCTGAATTTTAACTAATAGTTCAAACAACATTTGGTGGCATCTTTAGGGGTTTCTACATTTAACACCATGTCATTTGTAAACAAATTAATTTTTTGTTTTCCAAATTGGATGCCTTTTCTTTTTCTTGCCTGCTTTCTCTGGCTGAGACTTCCAGTACTATGTTGAATAGGAGCGGTGAGAGTAGCTTTTCTTGTCTTGTTCCTCATCTTAAAGGAAAAGCTTTCAACTCTTCACTGTTGAGTGTGTTAGCTGGGCTTATCATATATGGCCTTCATCACACTGAGCTACATTTCTTCTATACCCAATATGTTGAGAGTTTTTACCATAAAAGAATATTGAATTTTGTCAAGTGTTTTTTTCTGCATCTTTTGAGATGATCATATGGTTTTTATCTTGTATTATATTAATGTGATGTATCACAGTTACTGATCTATGTGTATTGAGCCATCCTTGCATTCAGGGATGAATCCTACTTGGTCATGCTGTATAATCTGTTTAGTGTGCTGTTGAATTTTGTTTTCTAGTATTTTTTGAGAATTTTTGCATCTATATTCATCAGGGAATTGATCTATAGTTTTTCCTCATAATGTCCTTATTTGGTTTTGGTATCAGTTGAATGCTATTTTATAAATTGAATTTGGAAGTGTTCTCTCCTTGTCAATTTTTGATGAGTTTGAGAGGACTGACATTAATTCTTTAAATGTTTGATAGAATCTACCAGAGAAATC
Source organism: Manis javanica (assembly GCF_040802235.1). Classification (NCBI taxonomy): domain Eukaryota; kingdom Metazoa; phylum Chordata; class Mammalia; order Pholidota; family Manidae; genus Manis; species Manis javanica. The sequence goes on along the minus strand of NC_133167.1, from coordinate 9,875,711 downwards.
TTGACTTTTCTGTGTTGGTAGGTTTTCGGTAGGTAAATTCAATCTCCTTACTCATTATCAGTCTGTTCAGAGTTTCAATTTCTTCATGATTCAGTCTTGGTAAATCGAGTATTTCTAAGATTTTATCCATTTCTCCTAGGCTGCCTAATTTGTTGATGTATAATTATTCATAGTAGCCTTTTGTGATCTTTTATTTTCTGTAGTATCAGTTGTCATGTATCCTTTTTCATTTCTTGTTTAAGTCCTCTCTTTTTTTTTTTTTTGGTTAGTCTAGCTAAAGATTAGTTAATTTTATTTATATGTTCAAAGAACCAACTCTTCATTTTATTAATCTTTTTTATTTCTTTCCTGTCCTTGATTTCATGTTTTTCTGCTCTAATCTTTATTATTTCCTTCCTTCTGCTAATGTTAGGCTTAGTTTGTTCTCCTTTTTCTAGTTCCTTGAGGTGTAACATTAGGTTATTTATTTGGGATCTTTCTTTTTTTTTTCATGATGTATTCATTTGTGGCTATAGACTTTTCCTCTTAGAACTGCTTTTGTTGTATCCCATAAGTTTCGGTATGTTGTTTTTCCATTTTTCTTTGTCCCTAAATATTTTCTGATTTCTCTTTTAATTTCTTCTTTAATCCATTGGTTGGTCAGGAAGTGTGTTATTTAATTTGCATTTATTTGTGATTTTTTTTCCAGCTTTTCTCCTGTTACTGATTTCTAATTTCATACATGGTCAGAGATGTTTGATATAATTTCTATCTTCTTGAACTTGCTGTAACTTGTTTTATGACCTAACATAGGATCTAGCCTACAATATGTTTTACGTGCATTTGAGAAGAATATGTTCTGCTTCTGTTACGTGGAATGTCCTGTAAATATCTGTTAGCTCCATTTTGTCTATGGTATTGTTCAGATACACTGCTTTCTTATTATTTTTTTGTCTGGAAGATCTATCCATTGTTGAGAGTAGGTTATTAAATCTCCAACTATTATTGGATTGCTATTTATCTCTTCTTTTAGTTATATTAGTATTTGCTTTATATATATATAAGTACTTTTATGTCAGGTTGCATAAATACTTACAATTGTTATATCTTCTTGATGAATTAGCTCCTTTATCCTTATTTAATGCCTAAAAAGTGACCATATTTTAGCTTCAATTATCTTTTATTTGATATAACTATGGCTACCTCTTCTTTTTTGTATTTGACATTTGCTTAGAATATCTTTTTCGATCCCTTCACTTGCAGTCTATGAGTGTCCTTAAAGCTAAAGTGAGTCTTTTGTAGGCAGCATATCATTGAACATCAGTGTTTTTTTAATGCTAGAATTCATGCAGGTGGGAACTGTGACAGATTAATTCTACCCATACTAGATCAAACATATTAGGAAGTTACTTTTGATTTATATGATACTGTATTTTCTAGAGGTGGTCATACCAATATATATCACTCCACATGCAATTTTCACAGTGTAACACTAACACTCCTCCATTGAGAGGCAGGGTCAGTGTTCCTTCCTCTTTTATCTGGGTAAGATGTATCTATAGTAGGAACGATCTTAACAATATTTGAAGATAGGCTAAAAAGGCATTACAGCTGCCACCTGGTACACAAGTCTTTGGAATCCTCAGCCACCATTTAAGAAGTCTGGTTACTCTGAAGACTGCATGCTGGAAAGACCACTTGGAAAGGCTACATGGAAATAGAAAGATATAAACTACAAGGCCCAACTGTTTGGGATCCCTGATGTTTGAGGCTTTCTGGTCCAGATGTCAGACATATAAGTGAATGAGCTTTCAGATGATTCCAGCCCCTAGCCTCCTGGTGAACTTATCTGATGCCCAGTAGAGCAAGCCTTCCAGTCTTCAGCTGAGTCCCAGACAGTATAGGGCAGAAATAAGCCACATCCCATGTCCTGTCTGAACTCCTGACCTTCAGAATTTATGGGCATATTGAAAAGTTGTTTTATGCTACTAAGGTTTGGGGTAATTTTTTGTGCATCTACACTAACTAAAACAGATAACTGGAGAAACAAAGGCTCTCAGAGTTGGGAAAAAACTGTTGAGAACATCTAGTCAAAACAATTATTTTACAGATGATAAAATTAGCTCAGAGGGCAGAATGGTTGACTCACCATCTAATAGCTTATTAGTGGCAGAGCAATGTTTTTTCCCTCCTTTTGATATGAGGAGAGAGCTGGTTTGGCAAGAAATACCCCATATGAGTTACTGGGTTGGGATAAGACCTTCTCTCCGAATGAATGTTGGATCCTATAGTTCCAGATACTCAGAGTAGTAAGACAGGACCAATGGCTCTGAGGTCCCCCAAAGTTACTGCAATGCCTTATAATATACTAGGCAGACCTAGTCTGGACTGTATTTTATGCATATGTGTGAATGAGTATATGGGTGTTAAGTGGGGGTTGTTAGGTCAATGTAGGAATCTTTCCAACTCTAATTTAGCCAGAAGTATGACAGTGGTGGAAGCATGTCTGGAAAATTTAGGATAGTCTTTAAAAAATGTAGTATTAATGTACTGCTTAACACACAGAAAGAGCTAAAACATGGTGATGTAAACAAAAGCATGAGCTACGTGAGATTTTCACACATGAATGTATTGCCCCATGACATTCTCCAAGTTAAATCAACATACCAACAATCACATAATTTTTAGGCACTGTGAACTCTTCAACCATCACCACATAGTTGCTCTACTTTATCTTTTCAGAGACAACCCTGCTGCCCACAAAACCATGTGGACTGAAGGTTTACATGCCTCATTCCCCCGTGAGTGACTCTGATATATGTTATTTTAGCAGTTACTCCTATTATCATATAAGATCTATTTTTAGAGCACAAAATCAATGACTTTGGATCTGAAGTTAGCAGTGATAATATGCCATGAGGAAGACCAAGGAACTATTCCCAGTGACTTACGGTAAATTTATGAGAGAACCATTCTGTGACATATTAGAGACAATATCAATATATATTTTTTTAATCCAAGCAGGTTCAATGTCCAGTCGGCAAAAACCACCATGCAAGCAGACAAAGATAAACTTCTGGAGATTAGCCTCAAGGTCGAAGTTTCCATGATGTGCCCCTATAACCTTACTAAATAGTTATCTGAACTAAGGCAGGTTACATTATTGTGATAATTTGAAAAGTATTAGCATTGTAAAAATTACCGTAAATACATACTATGATCAAAAGTGTTTAAATGCGAAAATATTCTATAGTGGGGGTTAACTGATTTAATCCCAGGTCCATTATCTGTACTCTGTATTAATGCTTATGAGAAAATTAATCTTGAGTTATTGAAGCCTTCAGAAGTGCCCCCCTGCTAGTATATGAGTTTGCCTTTATTTTATTTGAGCCTGACTGCCTGCCTGCCTTCTTTCCTTCCTTCCTTCCCTCTTTCTCACTCTCATGTATTCCTATTGATCAAGTTTCTGCTCAGCATGAGATAATCAATGCTATCACAGAAAAAAGAGGTTATCTATTCAAAAACCAAGAAGAATTTGGCTTGAAGAGGGCACAGACTATGTCTATCTCAGTCACCCTTGTAGTTCCAAAGAGTAACAAAATCCCTATCAAGGAAGGAAGAACATAATTATGGAATTAAATTAAAACAACAGAATGTAATCACAAAAATGAATTTCAAAGACGAAAGGTTTTTTACAATATCTGTATTTCTTCTCTTGTGCCACGAAGGTAGCAACCTCTTAGCACATTGTCTTTTGCTATATACAGATGTGTCTATTTTTCAAAATTAGTAATGACTCAGTTAGGGCTCCAGTATATGTGTAATCTCATTGTTAACTTCCGTCCTGAAATATTATGTCCAGAAATAGGGAAGTGGATCCTCTGATCACACCCTTTTAGAATAATCAAGGATTGGCTTTCCTTTGCTAGATTGCTGACAAGTGTTGATCCTCTGTCTGAATTGCACACCACACATCAAATATTTCTCAACAGTCATGACCGTGACTTTTGCGATTTCTGGTAGGCTGTGATTAACAGGCTACCTACAGTAAAATGGGATGGCAAATTAGGGTTTACAGAACTAAAAATGCTGTTAGTAATTACAGCTTTGAGTAAAACAAAAGCTAGATTTATGCAGGAAGCAATACTGTTCTCCCATAAAATGCCAGATTACTCTTCGGAAGGGAAAAGAAAAAGCAACATATCTAATTCTCAGATGTAAGTCAGGGAAAAATGCTATGAAACATGTAATTTCTTAGGACACTTTGAGTAGCTCAATTAGAAGATGATGGGAGGTAAAGCATAAAAAACTTTACTAAAGTGAAACAAGAATAAAAGACTGGGAAATTGTTATGGAAAGGTCATTTTGACAAAAAATTCAAAACACATCATGGCTTTAAACAATGGGAAGCAGAGATCAATGTAAAGTCTTGAATGTAGAATGTAAAGTCCTTCAAACACTTGATGAAAAAAGTCCTGAGATCCCTCCCAGAGAACAGAAATGGTCTTTTTTTTATCCATACTACACCAATAATAGAGGGAATCAGTATTTACCTTCCAAAGTGCAAGCCATATTTCTAGAACAGAGGTTGGCCATTTTTTTCTGTAAAGGGCCACAGAGTAAATATTTTAAGTGGGCAGACCACAACATTTTGATGGTGGAGAAACAGCCATAGACAATATGTAAATGAATGGGTATGACTGTGTCCAAATAAAACTTTACTTATAAAAACAGGAAGTGGGCCAGATTTGACCTGAGGACTGTATTTTGCCAACTGTTGCTCTAGAAAATAAAAAATATGAAACCACAAAACTTTCCTTTCCTTACTAATCCTTTCATTGGCAAGTGACATGACCAGGAAGATGTTGCTTGGAAAATGTAAATCAAAATACCTGGTTTCACTCACCAACTACATCACCTTATGATCCTGGATAAGCATTAAACCTTTTAACACCCATTCACATTTCTTCACTTAACGATACCTATTCTGGCTACATCATAGGATTTCTGCAAAAACTCAATGCAGTAATATTATTAGTGGGAGCAATTTGTAAACTAAAGCATTATAACGCTCTCATTATTAGCAGGTGATAAGTGAGTAGAAAAATATTAGATAGGTATCTAAAATGGTAGCAATAAAAAAACCCATATGTATGAAATCACTAAACAGTCACTTTGGAATTAAGGGGCCCTCTGTCTCTGTATAAAAATGAACAGTAGATTGTTCAGTTGCCATGGAGTCAGAGGGCTAGATATGGCGACACACAGCAGGGAGACAGTGCAGAAAGGGCTGAGAAACCGGGCTCTTGCATAGATTTCCTGTGCCTTATTCCTGGCTCCACCATTTATTAGCTGTGTGACTTGGGAATACAATGCAAGTCAGCCTTGTCTGGAGAAAGTATTACTCCCTACTCTGTGGAGGTGTCTGAACGGAGGAATCTCCCTCCTCCTGTTCTAAGCAGAGATTTCTGGCAGACCGTGAGTATTCAATAGGCATCAGTTCATTTTTACTAAAAATTTCACAAAGTCATGTAATATCGGAATAGAAGAGCTTACAGAGGTCATGTATCAGACATGGGAGTCATCTCTAAGATATGGTGGTTCTGTCTTCACCCCACTTCTATTTGAACACTCTTTGTATTAGAAAGCTCATTACTTTGCATAGAACTCAGTACAGGTAATGAATCCAACAGTTCAATCATTAATATAGTAAAGTTATTTCTTCATAGAAAAAATAAGGTAGTATTTGGGTTTTATTGTCTATTTCCATTCCTCCTACACATTTCTAAGCTCAAGTAAAACAATGGGCTGTGTCTTGCCATCTTAATAAATGTTGCCCACAGGAGTAGCTTGTAAAATGCGACATTGGCTAGGAAGCTTTCTTTCATCTACCTCCTGAAGGACTGGCTGTCAAATGAATGCCCATTTTACCTTGTATGGACAGTGTGCGTTAATAATTACTTCCTGGCACTGATAATTAGTATTGAAATTTTTTTTAATTCTAACCAAAAGATGATATTATTAACAGAGTAAGCCTACAAATAGGAAGGTAAGCAAATGACTACACAACTGATTTGAAGGGAGCTTAGAGCCTGCATGAATGTTCCTTATAATTACCAACATGCTAAGAAAATGTTGAGCCCATTCATTTCATTTTTTAATATATTCATACATAATACTATTTTACACATAAGATTATATCATAATTTATTAAAATAATTAAATCATACATAAGATCATATCATAAACTAGTCAAGGTTCTTTTGCTTTGCTTCAACACAAGTGATATAAATTTTCATGCACCACAGGAATCCATTATTTCTGTATCATCTTAAATGTCTTGTGGAACTTTATTTTAGGCAATCCCTAAAATGTTACTGTTGATTAGTTCTGAAAATGTTTTCATAAACTAAAAACCCAAACGGACTTTGCCTAAGCAAATTAATTCCCTCTTCAGTTTCCAGGCACATGAAGAGGGCCCACGGCCAATTCTTTGCATTTCCTTTTTCAACTCACTTCTCTTTAGATCAAAAGGATCTCTGCCTACAAGAAAGGGTTATAATGGGCAGAGGAAAAGGGCATCTTTGCAAACAAACTTACTGAAGGAAGAAAAAGAGTCAATGAAGTTGCCATGGGAATAGCTTGAAGCCTTGGCAATGATTGATGAGTTCCCTGTGAGGTTACACAGGTAAGCCAAATAGCTACCTCTAGTTCTTACGCCTTTTAGATAACTCAGACAGAATGTGTTTTCACAGACTAAGCATCAGAATAACAGCAATCTGCTGAGTTAACAGAACACCATGCTGAAGGTCAGTGTTGAAAACAAAAAGGGGCAGGCAAATTATGCTGCTCTCACTAATTGAGCAAAATATCACTTTCTTCCCATATTGTACTGTCAAGAACAATGAATAAGCATTTGAAAAGAGTCTTAAAATTGGAAAGAACTTTTGAGCTCCTGTAGGCTAAGTCACTTGGGAATTCATCGTTATAAATGAAGTATGACCTTTAATTTTAATAAAAGTTGTTTTATTCTGCACCTACCTCATATTATTTATAAATGCTATTAGACAATAACTGCAGTGACCAACGATTTTCTTTGGTACAGATATATATCTATGCATGAACTTCTAGTTGCAAATATATAGAAATTCTGGTGGTTTCAAGGACATATGATTAAATTCTCTTGTTGGTTGATAACATAATTAATGTGAGAACAAATGAGTGGCATATATAGACAAGTGGGTCTGTTAGGCAATTAATACTATAGAGACTGACTCAGTTTTAGCTATTTGACATTTGTCGTTCTTTGTCAGATCTCCTTTAATGTCTAAATAGAGTCCAGCCAACAAATATACTGCAAATCAATTTACATAGTATCAAGGGGAAATTTTTAGTTTATTTTGTGGGCTCATTCTGAAATTAGATCCCTAAAATTTAAAAGTCAATGCTGTTCAAGAAGTTTTTAATGGCTATTCTGTACCTTGAGTGACACCTGTTAAATGTTTTCAGAATACAATTAAGAAAAGCATCTTCTGAAGTTGGACTCCATGAGTTACAAGGAATTCCAGTCTTTTTCTTCTGAGGAACATCTTGCAAACATTCACTTGTCAACTTTGTATAAAACTAAGATTCTCTTCCTCAGTGACATGAATGAATTCTCTTCCTCAGTCTTAACATGAATGAATGTTAACTCTACACACAAGGCTGAATGGTAAAGGATATTCGGCTAACTGGAGACACGAAACCCCTGACTCTGGAGTTGCAAGCCCTGCCAGGGTCACAAACCTGAGCACCACCGAGGGCCAGACAGGTGACATGGACAGAAATGGGTTGGAAATAGGGAACCAGAGTGAGTTCCTGGTCTGGGATGACAGTGTGAGGAGCTCTGGGGACCATCTCTCCAGTGAAGTGAGCAAAACTAGCAAAACTATAAAAGCAAATATTTTAATTCTCTAGAAATTGTCCTAACAATATATAAAAAATGACAAAACAATTTTTCAAGAAAATCTCCTAAAACTCAGAACAGAAAACGTCTGTGTAAACCACAGCTCACTTTCTCCTTCCATCTGCCTCTCTTTGGTCCAGACTAACTTGGCAGAAGCTCCGGCTGGGTTCTCTCACCCTCACTTTCCAAACAGGGGTCCCCGGCTCTCACAGGAAGTCAGAGGCTGCCAGCATTTCTCATCCCCTCCAGCTCCAAACTGAAGGGGTTAAATTCCTGATGAATGAAGCCAAGAAACAGGGTGCTTCTTTCCTCCATCTAGGCTCTACTCAGGCGCTACCCCAGATATGGCAGGCAGACTCCTAGGGCCATGACCGGCCTCACTTCAGCTTGTTTAAAGAGCCGAGGTTCCACACGGGGAGAGGCAATCCAAGAACACCACAAGCTACTGCCCCACCAGGGCCCAAGGTAGTGGCTCAGAGGGGTTGCCCAGTAGGAGAGGTAGTCTGTAAGAAAAGGGGGTTCAAAAGCTCTCCCCAAAGAAACTGAGAATATTTGAAACAGAGTCTGGTGAAGTTCAAGCCTAAGGGCACCCTACAAAGCAATACCTCCTCTTAATTGAGAGCAACAAGCTAAACCATAGGCCAGCCAATTTACTGGTGAGAACCAGGGAAAGATATTTAAGAAGAGCTCTCATGGGGTCAGAACATAACTCAAAATGGGTCTCAAAATCCAAGCCTGCCAAAATTTAATTGGATGGATCTGCTGAGAAATTTATTCTCCAGAGCATTGTAAAATTAATAAAGCAATTAGCTGATAAATAGTGAGACAGGCAGGGTTGTTAATACCAAATGAAGCAGACAGCTTTAACGAAAGACTAGAGAGAGACACAGTCAAAGAGAGACCTGCTAAGACCAATGTCTTCCTAGGGGACTGGATACAGGCCTCTGAGCAGTGACACCAAAGGCTTCATACTCAGATGGGGAAACAGACTTCACTAAAACAATCTTGTGAAATTAAAAAAAAAAAAAAATTGAAGAACAACGAAACAAGCCCAGGACAGGGTACGAGAGGGTACGTAGGAGGGGAGTCAGTACCCAGAGTTGCTGTGATATATTATTTGAAATGCCCAGTCTTCTGACTTTTTAAGATGCAGACAAGTTTTGCTCATATTTCTATACCCCTCAGAAATTCTGGGGGTAGTCTGAACATCATGAGACCCAATAAATGCTGAGTGGATACAAAAGTTTTGGCATTACCACTTGAGATGATCAAGGGCTATGTTGCTTTGGCGTAGTGGTATAGATATATCAGCTCCTCATGGCATTTATACTTATGGATGATATTCTTAGATATGCGTCATACATAATTTGACAGTGATTTATATGCAAACAGTTGATCTTAAGCTTACTAAAAATAACCAAAAAGCCAAATATCTTTATGATAATATCAATTTAGGATCTTCATCATGGATTAGTAATGCAAATCTTTCACATCTCAAGAAAATATAATCTTACAATGAAGAAATTGTGCTTTTCATTACATTTTAATAAAATACTATAATATTTTCTGGAGTGGGAACCTGTCAGAATCTCGAAAAGGTATAATGCAAGCATTTAAGACCTGGGCTTTGGATCTGCCCTTGCAGCTACTTTACTCTGGAGCTCTGAGAAATCCCTTCTCTTCACTGCCATCTTTTTTTCTCACCTGAAAAGTGAGAGGAATGGGCAATATATATTCTCAGGTTTATTCTATCTCTTGAGCCCTGCAATTTCAAAAAATGGAAGCTTAATTACTCAGTTTGCCAGAATAGGAGACCAGTACATTCTGTTTGCTTACAATGTGGAGTAAATATACTAGCCAGCTGACACTATATTTTGGTGCTACCACTGACTTTGGCAAATGAATACTGTGAGTGCATCTTTCCAATGTCAAAGTGTACCAATGTCAAAGTGTTTCTTCATTGGCCTGTCATTTAGCGTAGCACTTTAATAACTAGGATCACAATGGTGGATAAGCTCCCTTGGAATTCACATTCAGTTCAATTTAAAACTAGAGCCGTGGTCTTGAATTAGATGCTGAACTGACTCAGCAGCCCCCGGGAGAATCATGTGATGCTGAGGTAGCGGGGGAACTGGGAATGTAATTATTTGTAACAGTGAAACCTGAACATAAATCTAGGAATTTGGTGCTGCAAAGGATTTCAGGAGAGGAAATACCAGAGCCTTTCATGGTTGTGAGATTCCTCTTCACTGGAATTTTTCTTTCTGTGTTTGCTGTTGATTTTTGCACCTTAAATCTTAGGAAGAAATATGTGGAGCTTTGAGCAATGAAATAATGACAGTGGGACTTAACAGGCAAAGCCAGAATTCAAAATCAAAACAGCTTTTTGACAACCAATTAGAGAGGAAAAGTAAGGGCGAAAGATGAGTGTGATTCTAAGGATTATAGTGTGGGGAAAATGTATAGATGACACCACCAATAGAAAGTGAAAGTTTGGGAGGCAGAACATGTTCTTGAATATTTACCTCCAGTTATTTGAATTGGATTATTTCTGAGATGTTCAGGTAAGTTTATCTAACAGGCACCTAGAAATCAGCCTATGGTCCAGACATGGTGGTCCCTGTCATACAGATGTGGCTAAAGCGATGAGGTATGGATGCAGGATCCCGTGGGAGCAATGACCAAGAAGAGACCAAGCTTTTGCCCGACCTCTGGGAAATGCCACATTTACGTGCAGGTGGGAGGAGCAGGAGTACAGGAGCAAGACAAAGAAGTATGATCCCAGAGGCAGGAAAATAACTGGAACAGAGAGTAATGTTTTTGAAGCCATGGGGAAAATAGCTAGTTTTCAGAAGCTGGATAGGGTACACACACGTGTGTGCACACACACACACACACAATAAAAGAAATAAATTGATGTAATTCATATCCACTGTCCTTTATTTTCCTGGTTAGGTGAGACTTTATTTTCCAAATAATTCTGGGAGTGAGGCCACAGAGGGTGGTGTTTATTTGTGGGGAGAGGTGAAATTTGGACCAGATAAATCAGGTAGTGCGAAAGGGAGATGTAGTAATGTAGTCGGTCCTAGACTCACAGAATTTTTGAACTGGAAAGTATTTGAGGGATTGTTTAGTGACAGAAGTGCTAAATTAAATGCAAAGAGAAGTTGTCAGGTAACAAGAATGAGGCCAGGAGGGCACAAAATTAACTCACAGGTGTCAGAAATGGAGTCCCACCAGCTGATTTCATCCCATAGATGTGCTCTGTTTTGCATACACAATGTTGAAAAGAAAATTTCATTGCTGGCAATAGCTAGAAGTCAGATTTCATGCAGAAAACTCGATTTCTGACTTTTCTTAAAAAATTAGGAGAGCTTCAACCCAGGGCTCATATTCCTATTTGAATAGAAGGGACTTGACAAGTCTTCCTTCCAGATTGTGGGAGAAAATGTGGAAGGACAAGCCTGGGTGCCTCAAGTAGATCCATTAGGTAATAGGGTGAGAGTGCCATTCTGTCTGATTGCTTTCAAATTCACTGCCATGTAATTGCATTGTATGTGATAAAAGAAATAAAATAAACTACAAAAAATGTAACAGATCTCAGTCTAGGAATTGGTTGCTTGCAATATTCCAGCAGTACTGGCTTCTATTTGGTGGCTGAGGCAATAGCAATAAATTAATTGACCTTGACCTGCAGGCCTCTGAGGGTCACCATGAAGATCCCCAAATTTCTCATCTCTCACCTTGATCTTGTCAGCCACTCCAATTTGTACATCAACTACCAACCCGACATTTCTACTTGGTTGACTAAATACATTCAGCATCACTGGCCCATCTTGTCTCCAAGCCCTTCCTTCCTCCTCAGTCCTCCCCATTGTGGTCCTGAACTGGTTTTGCCTGTTATGAACCTTTCATTTTCACTCTTTCCTCCTAAGGCATATGGCCTTTGAAGTGAGCAACAGGTGGACTGGGATCATTTGGGAGAAGTGGAGGCTGTTTTCCTTTATTGCATTTGTAGTAGTGAGTGAGATGCAGCTTGGGTTGAAACACACGAATAGGAGATACCTCAGGGGTGACTAGAGGTTAAAGTCTGAGAAACTGGAGGGCAGTGGTTGCAGCTGGGTATGATTTTGCTCTTTACCCAATCACCCCTGGCCAGGGGACACTGGCATTGTCGGGAAGCATTTCTGCAGCTGAAGGAGGGTTACTGTCCTGTCATGGTAGAGGCCAGGGATGCTATCAAACACTGTTCAATGCACAGAGCAGGTCCCCGCAGCAAGGAATCATCCCCCCTAACACAACAATAGAGCCAAGGGTCTAGAGACCCTGCTTTTGAAATTCGTCCCTGGCTGCCCAGTAAAACTACCGGTGCTCCTGCTGACGTAGGCTGCCTGCTGATTGTTTGTATCAAATCAAACCTGAGGGATAACTTAGCGAGGGGCAAACTTTCCTTCACCCTTTCAGCCATTTAAGATGCTTCTGGCAAGTAAATTAGGTTCTCCCAGATAATCTGATTAAAGCCACCATGGCAGATGCTGTGTACCAGCTGATGTGCGGGGTGCCGTCTAGAAACTAAAGTGAGGGCTGCCTCTAATCTTAAAGAGAGTAATACCCAAGAATAGGGGGGGTAGAAATTCTGCTTTTAACATTTTCTTATTTCCTAATAAACCTTGTCTCACTGTTACAAGAGGGAAACAATATTCCAGAGGCTCCGAACTGAAAAACAGGCGTCCTGTGGTGGTCATTAGCCAGGTCTATTTGTTTATTTCTTCCAATTAAAAAAAAAATTTTTTTTGACTTGGGACTCTTAAGTAGTAAAAAAAAAAAAATAATAATTCTATGACTTCCAACTTGTTCCTGATATTTTGGAAGAACTAACTAAGAAAAACATGTTAATTCAAACAAATAATCCTACTAAAAAGAAATAGAAATTATGTGGCCAATATCCTTGAAGCTGAAAGATATTTAATGAGAAACATTGTTTATTGTTGCTGGCTTTTCTTGACTGATGGACTTTCCACTCAGAGGAACATGGCTATAATAGCTAGAATTGTATGAAATTTGAAACTCAGAGCTCTTCAGAGCTATTTTAATAATTCATTCTTCTGTCAAAATATATTTCAAAAACACGAGATATGGTATGAGCCTCCAGGTTTAAAAGTACACTAAGATCTACTCATCTAATTGTATTTTTAGTAGCAAAAATATCAAGATACATAAACTATTTTGTATCTGACACTCAGGCTTCCATGCTTAAATAATAATCTCTTGCTTTTGAGGGCACCCAGGGACTTGGAGATCACTCTATGAGCCCTCATCAGAGCACCCCACACTCAGGAGCATGCCCTCTTCTCTACCTGCATACTCTCCCTGGCTTGACCGATCTTCCTCTGAGGGTCACCATGAAGATCCCCAAATTTCTCATCTCTCACCTTGATCTTGTCAGCCACTCCAATGTGTACATCAACTACCAACCCGACATTTCTACTTGGTTGACTAAATACATTCAGCATCACTGACCCATCTTGTCTCCAAGCCTTTCCTTCCTCCTCAGTCCTCCCCATTGTGGTCAATGAAGCTTCCATCCACCTAGGAGCTTAAGCCAAAATCACAGGAGTCATTCTTGGTTACTCTCTTTCCTTCACCCAGTCCATTAATATGTCCTGTTTAAAATATATTATGCATAATTTTGTAACCTATATTTTTACATGTGATTGTATTGTGATCCTTTATTTTCATGTGCTTGAGTATTTGTTGCAAACCTGGTTTGTAAAGGATGCATAACTCTTCCTGGTATACATGTCCACCATTCCTTCAACCATTTCTTTACTGTGGGACATGCAAAATCTTTTTGGTATTTGCTATTATGTGCTGTTGATTTTATTGAATTCTTGCAGCATATTATGTGGGTGTGCTGTTTAAGCACTTTAGAAATGCTAATGAATTTTATCCTTACAATCCATGAGATAAATACTATTATCATCTCTATCTTGCAAATAAGGAACCGGACATACAGAGAGATTAAGTAGCTTGCCCAAGACTATAAAGCTAGAAGGGGATTCAAACCAAAGCAGCTTGACTCCAGAACTTGTGCTATAAATCAGACTTCTTAATATAGGAGCTGCTCAGATGACAGCTTAGACGAGTGGAGCTGCTTATAGGTTTTACTCTTCATTTCTCTCCCTTTTACAGTTTATAGCTGTGTAACTAGAGATCTGTAGCAGCAAATGCCTGAATTTTCCAACTCACCTCTGAATTGAATTTGCCGAGGAAGTATCACTATTAAATTACTTGTGGCCTAATCTTTCTTGTCTTCCCCAAAGATTTTTAGTTATAAGCTAGTTTTCTAGACAAGAGATCAAAAGTTCTAAAAGCAGAATCAAAATTATATTTGCCTAAATAAAGACGCTGAATTAAGTCTGCTGAATGGACTCCGCTTTCCTTGTGCTTGGAGACTGCAGTGTGAAATGTTCTACATCCTCTGTCTGCCAGCTCTGATTCTGCTCATTATATATAAAAAGCTTCTCTACCCCATTTTCAGTTTCCTTTTTTTTTTTTTCCTTTAAACAGAAATGCTGGCATGCAACTTACCTCCAGGAATAGCTCAGAGCTGATGCTCTCAGTTTAGTCATGAGAATTACATTTCTCTCTCCTTTGGAAATATTTTCCCCCAATTTCTGTAATCATTAACCCATAAAAGCTAGGTGATTTTAACTAAAAGGAAACATACAGTTTTGTATAACATATGGAAAGGAGCAGGTTTCACATATGAAGGAGAATCTCATTTCAACAATACGTACCACATTTAGTCATAAGAATTGTACTTATTTAAAGAACAAATCTTCCCTTGAGGAAGGTTTTGTATGTAAAACTCAGCTCTAATATACTAAAATGCATGCCTGTATATTTCTTAGGTTGAAATGTTTTCAAATAATGACTACAATTGATAATAATGGTAGGACATTTTTACACAGTTTGCATGTTGGAAAATACCTATTAGCAGCAGTTACAAAACACACTGAAAGGAATCCAAGAGAGCTCTCAAATGATTGTCTAGTTCTCATGATACAGTTTTATTTCTGAATTTTCTTTTCTGTTTTGAAAATATAAACATCATTTTTCTTTTTCAGACAATTGATCAGGTTAATTCACCTCCTGATGAGGAAAATAGGAGTAGAAACATGAGGTCTGTGTGTTATTTTGTCAACAGTCTGTACAAACCTGTTATGTATTTTAGAAAGGATACTTCTCCAACCTTGTATTTAATGAATTATGGAACCTCTGCCCTTCGTTTGAATACATTGCCCGATTCCCTGCTTTCCCAGACCGCATCCCAGGAGTTGTGTTTACTCACAGAAGCACAGTTTTCAGACTTGTCTTCCACAAAACCAATCTGGCAGGGCGTCCTCTGATTCTGTAACCAGTAGTCTGTAGACTCGAGTAAGCTATTGCTACAAAGAACCTAAAGGAAATGAGAAAACCTTCTCAGTGCTGTTTGACAAGGTTTCTATTTAAACAAGCAGCTCTTTCTGAAAGACCTGGACGTGTTTTCATATCCTCTGAGCATCTGGATATTAGAAAAAACGTGCAGGATAAAAGCACCTTTAGAATGTGCAGAATATTCAACCAGAAATTGGTTTTAGATGGATACTTAATGTTTATACTGATATTTCTTCTCTCTTCAAATCCAACATCTGGAAACTTCAGTAAATGTTTAACACATGGAAAGTCCACGTGATTATTTGGGGGTATGGTTCAATTGGCAGTGGGGCACACACATCATTTTAGTGTTAATGCTCTTTCACACTCTGTGAGTATTTTCAATGTTTAAAAACTTAGTATTTTCAATTTTCAAAAAACTAAAAGTACAGCATAGGGAATAGAGTCAATAATAATATCTTTGTATGATGAAAATATCTTTCATGATGCATGTAATTGTCAAGTCACTACATCGTACACCTGAAACTAACATAATGTTGTATATTAATTATACTTCAATAAAAAGTCATGTTTTTCCTTTTAGCACAATATTGCTACTGAAATGATGATTCTTCAGTTCTTCAGCTTTGTTAACACATCTGAGAAAGAGGACACAATTCTTTTAGAATACCTAGGGTACTATGTTAAGTGTAAAAATTACTAGGAATAAGTATATTAGAGCAATCATTTTCCATGTAGAAACAGTATAGTAAAGCAAAACAAACTAGTATACATGAATTAACAAAAGCAAACACGATTTACAAATGTGGTTTCTAGGCTTGGAGTTTAGGGCAAAAAGGAAAAATTTGAGCCAATACATTTTGAAGATGGAATCTCATAAATAACCAAATTATTCAAATTCTAATGTGTCTTCACACTCTCCAACTATTCTATGTAAGGTTTTCTTCACCTTATGTAATATTTCCTGAGCTCTTCCAGTTCTCTTTACTTTATTAGGGTACATGTCTGCTACTATTTGACTACTACTTTCATTTAAGCAACATAATAGACTTAATTAGTTTGGTTAATGCCACAAAAATAGAATGACACTTTCATTTGTACAACAAAGGATTGCGCTATTTTATTCTGTAAAGATAAAGATACATTAATTTTTGTCTCTGAATTTTTTCTGTAACTTTTTGTTTTAGTCAAACTACTGTATACTTTCAAATCTTTTTCCATTATATGTTTATTATTACCCAGAGATGACAAATTTTCATCATTTTCCAAAAGAGTAGAAAGGGATATGTTGTGGATGAACAGGCAGTTGAATGATGAACTCGGGTTATTGCTGCAGATTAAAGTTGGTGATGGAATTTCTCTAATGTCCTAAAGATTTTACCTAAAATATGGTTATTCCAACTTTAAGAGCATGGGTGTTGGTGGCCTAACTGGGCTGAAGTCCTAACTTGGTCACTAGTAGCAAGATGGTCTTAGGCAGATGACTTAAATTCTGAATTTCAGTTTCCACACACATGAATGGAGACAATAACACCCACCTGGCAGGATCACTGGGGTAATTCAGTGAGATTATGGGTATCAAACTCTGAGAAGCAGATGGCAGGCTAGCCTCTCAATACATGGTTTTCCCTGTTACTATCTCCTGCTAACTCTAAGGAAAATAGAAAATTGGATGCCTTCCCTTAAAATTAGTGAATTGAAAGCATTTCAGATATGTGAAGACAAATCTACTTTAGCAAATACTCTGCTCTAAGGTGTAATTTTAGTTCTGCATTGTGTAATATTAATAGTTAAAGCTACTATGTTGTAGGCTTAAAATGTGCTAGGAAATGAGCTAAATTTTTCATATATACATAGTTTTTTTTTTTTACTTTTTAATGTAATCCTTATTGCAATGCTCTGAGGTAGGAATTACTTTAAAAGTAAGGATCTTCACAGAAATCGTCATTTTGAAGACGAAGACCTTGAGGTTCAGAGAGATTAGTGTTTCTTCCCCACGTTGCTCAGAGTCCAGTTTGGGGTTTGTTTTTGAAGACACAGGGCCTGTGAGCGAATGAGCTTAACAGTGCTTTAATTTATACCCATGTATAAATGAGTCTAATTTGGAGTATGTTTCTGAAAAACTATGTGCACCTTATTTTTGTAAATACAACTACATTTTCTTATGGACTTTCATTTTAAAGTTATTTTTTATTCATGAATCTCTGAGGTAACATTTTTCTTTAAGGAGAAGAAAATCTCTGTGATGCAAATTATAATAATTGAATTAATCCATGTGGCTAGTATCAGTATTTTAATTTCTCAAAGGAGAGCATGATTTTACATCTATCTGAGTTAACATTAAAACAAGCTGATGTTGTTATGTTTCTGATCCTGGCCTTTCTATGATCTCTAGAATTCTGAACACTTGTGAATAAAACAAAGCCTTCATTTACTCTGCATGCTAAGAACGTTAGAGATTTAAAAGGCATCAAAGGAACATACCAGTTAATAATACTTTTAAAATACAGTTTACTAAATCCTCTGACTAGAATCAGAATCCTGACTGAAGAGAATCACTTCTTGACCATTTCAAAGCTACTCTTCAAAAATTAGGCCCTGGAGCTCCTCTACATTCTAATATATTCAAGGCACATAGTGTTCTAGTCACAAGGAAACATATGTCAACAGAATAAAGCAAACGTCACTTGGCCAAGTATATGAATTATTCTTATTCTAGGTCAACCCAAGAAGGGGCATAGAGTTCACACACAGTTTATGTGGGTCGGCGTATCTTCCTGATGAAACACAGAGAGGCAGAGATGGAGGTGCCGAAAGGCATCAGCCTGGCACTAAACTCTGGAAGATTCCCGCAGCTGTGTTAGAAGGCCATCTCATGGCAAGACTGGCTAAGAGCAGAGTGGCTAACTCACCAGATTTCTCTTGCATTTAACGCCTCTAACATAGGGACATGAGCACAGAAAGAACTTGTGGTATGAATCTATGGTAAAGGAGTAGACTTTAAGGGTACTCTTGCACCTAGTTTTTAAATAAATAACTAAAAATATATAAAAACCTTGTTCTGTCTTTTTTCCTTCTAAGAGTGAGGAAAAAGTCAACAGCTTTATTGATCTGTTTACTCAGTGGAAAATGCTAGAAAGACTTCTCAGCTGGCTATTCCATATCCCTGCGACACTGGGTGTCTTCTCTAAGGTACATCTTTGCCTGAGAGGAAACAAATGGTAGAGTAAGGAAATGCTATTAAAAATGAAAACTAAATAGTTCGATGCTTCAAGAAGCAATATTCTAAAGAGAGCTTTGTGTGGTGAGAGTATGCATTCACTATGTAACCTTAAAATTCGAATTTTTTTATTCATCTGAATTTAAAAAATAGTTCATCCAATTGTATCAATAACTAAAATACATTTTCCCATACACTTTATTAATATTTAGTGATTATTAATTAATACTTATATTCTTTAATTACTGACCAAAGGATGCTGTATTTATTGAGAACTCTCTCAATAGAAAGATATAGGGCTAAGGCCCTAATAGTATTTGGATAACACCTCCAGACTTTTGAGATAGAGTTTAAGGGCTATGTAATGTGCTGGAAAATAATACTTAGCACATAGCAAGCACTCAATAAACACTAGATATCATAAAATATATTATTCTCTTTGCCCAGGCTTAAAGACTGAGCAGTCAATAATTTGTCTTTTGGTGAAGAACTCAGATTTGAGCCAGACTGCCTGTCCTTGATGCTGCCATTAGGCAGTGCTCCACTGTAAGGTGACAAAATAACATAATATTGCATCCTTGGGTTCTACCAAACCCGGGTCTGGGCCATCCCCATCTCAGGGCCCTGGCCTGGGTGGTCAGGAGGCATGGGTTCCAGGCCTGATCCTACTGTCTCTGGTGCAATCATCTGCTGCATCTCAGTTGGCCCCTTCTGCACCCAGCAGCATGTGATGCTCCCCATCCTGCCCCTCCCTGTCCCAAATACATGAAGCAGCAAATAAGCAAAGGGAAGAAGAAGGCAGGCTTCAGTGAGGCCCTTGGCACCATATGTTCAGCAGTCTGAACCTGTGCAAAGGTTTTGGTTTAATCGTTCCGATAAGTCATTTGAAAAAGAGGAAGGCTGGGCGGAAGAACGTGGTGCCTGAGAATGTAATGATTTTGAAGCTTTCTGGATGAAATCTCCCTGCTGAGAGAGTCACTTTCTGAGGAGGAAAAGAGAAAAAGTCACCAGGCTTTCAATGGCTCATTTATTTATCTGCTCTTTTTAGTTGTAGGTTCCCTTATTTTGGATGAAGAGCTAATAATGAATGTGCTGTGCATTCACATTCATTATTAAAGTGTGAATTATCATGGCATGGTTTCTTTTAAAATTTTGCAAGAGCCCTAAACAATGAAGAAAGATGCATGTGCTTTATTTTACAGTTTCTTTCCTTTTTTTATCTAGAGAACCAAGTTGCAGGAATTTAGTATTACTATGGAATGGGGAGGAGACACAGACTCCTACTAACCTGGACACAGCCCTAGACGTTGCTGAACAATGTCTTCAAATTAATAAAAGAAAAAAATAATAATTTAGATTGGAAAAGGCATTAACTTTTGATTAGTCACAGAGCTTTGGGGGCAGAATTGAAATTCTATCCCATCTTGTCACTTAATGAGTGAACTTGGGCAAGTCACCACTTCTGTGGGACTTGGTGCTTTGCATTTATTACATGAGGACAATGAAACCCTTCAGAAAGCTGTTCAAAGCCTCAAGCCACAACAGGTAAAGAGTTAACCTCTTAACAGAGCAGGCGATTGTAAACAGGACAACTATACTTATGAAACGAATGAGAATTATTGTTATGACAATGTTTTCCATCTAAACATTTACTTGATCTTTGAACAACGTCTGATCATTTCTCTTTATTTAGTACTTATGAGGTGCATTTTTAATTTTTTCCTCCTGCTTCTCTAATCTCTTCCTTCCAACAATATTTGGTCAACAAAGGTTTGCTGAGCTTTTTGCTGTTTAACACTGGGAAGATTAAGATGAGCAAAAATAACAGCTGCCTTTTGGAAATCAAACTATAACAGAGGGGAACAAGCAGTCACAGGACTGTGATGAGGAGAGCAGGTGCCTTGGTAAGTGGCAATCAGGCTAGCCAGCACCCAGGATGGAGTGGTCAGGTCCACGTGTGGGAGGGCGGGCCGGTGGCTGTGCACTTGACCGAAGGTGCATCTGAGTCTTCTGGGGATGCTGTGGGGGGTGGGGAGGACGCCTCTCTCTCCCTCACTAGCTCTTCCTCCTCTGATGCCCCAACTGGGAGTGTTTTCTCTACTTGGCCCTCACGGTACTGCTCTTTGCTCTCCCTCTGACCCTTGTCATCGCCGAGCTCACGGACTCTCAGAGCATGAACTACCACCTGGAGGGGTGACTCACTGGTCCCCAGTTCAGCCTTGCCCATTCTCCAGAGCCTGGCTTTTCACATTTCTAGTAATTATTCCTCTTGGATCTCCTGCTGTTATCAGACTCTGTGGGTCTAGACCCAAATTCCCTCCCTCCCCAATTTCAGGCCCTTAAAGAAACCTGACTCCTAACTGCCCTATTTGTAGTTAAGGCAGAACAATTCTAGTTACCCTGACTCAAAATGCCTGTGCCATTGAGCACCTGTTTGTCTATTTCTAGTCTAATATTCTGCTCTCCAAAGTTTAATTTTTTTCTCTAATTCACTTAACATTTGAGTGCACACTAGGGACTAGTCTCTGGGTGATACAACAGTGAAAAATGTAGAACAGATCTCCACATGTGTGGAATTTAAATCTGTCGTAGGAGCCAAACATAAATAGAGGAACATTGAAATACACAACTAATTATAAATTATGGTAAGTAGTATGAAAAAATTCAACATGGTGCAGTGACAGAGAAGCACAGGGATGGGGACGACACTTGGGAAGGGCATCTGGGGAAGACTGAGCACCCGCAGGCTGTAACTGTGATTCGCGCTGTGATTGTCTCTGTCTTCTAACTCCCTCACTCAATCTCCCAAACTGTCCCTCTGCAAAACGATGTCGGTGTTGTCACTCACAGTGAGCGATTTTTAATAGACATTAGAAATAATAAATAAGCACAGTACTAATTATTTCAGGTGTTCACAAACAGGTAGTTACTATCATCATGAACATTATTACTGATATTAGATAATTCTCTCCTAAGATCTTAACTTCAATTGATTAACTGATCCCATAGACATGAGTGTCTTTCTTTCTAGTCCTATCAGAGATTAAGCGAGGCCCTGGGAAGCAAGGAAGGATGATAGTTGCTGTGGGTGAGCCCCAAATCGTATGGGATTATTGTCAAATGGGTATCGTTCAAGTTTCTTCATTCAGCTCCCATGTATACATCATTTCATGAATATTTATCAAGCTCCAGTGCTTAGAATATTGCAGTATGCTCAATTTAGTTGTTTTCCAGATCTGCCCCAATTTAGCTGCTTCCCTGTCCACCAGCTTGCTAAAGAGCACAGTCTGTACAATACACATATCTTCACATCTGTCTCCTGAACTTTTTTCATCAATTTTCTTACTCAGTCATCAAAACCTTGACACTGAGCCCCTCTCCTTCATATCAAATATTTCTCTCTTCCTATGAATTTTTTCTAAACATGAAAATAGTATTTCTACTTCACAATTTTGGAATGTGCACACTTGTATTTTCCTTCCCATTAGATGATAGATGAGTATTATATCACTTTATAGAGATAGATAGATACCTATAAATAGATATCCTATATCACTATGAGTATCTTATTCAGTTTAGCTACCACATTTATCTCTGGGCATATAGTTGTTTGGCACCAAAACGTTTTACATTTGCTATAGTATAGATTTGTAATTCCTTTTTCCAATGATTGTTTTCAGAAAGAAAACTTGTATTTTTTACCATGTGATCTATTCAATATGAAGAAAATTTAAAAGTTAAATCTATGCAGATAATGATATTTTATATTTCTGCAAGGCTTTTATTTCCCTCAAGGATTTTATAGAAGGATAATAAAGAATTTTAATGTTGAGCAAGATCCCCATTTTCGAGTCCTCTGCTATCAAAACATTATCAAATTGCATTTTCTGATAATTTTAAGTATAGTGATGTAAAGCAGCCTTAAAACTTCTAAGAGGAAAATTTCACACACAGATGCTACATTTGCCTAATGTATGCTTTGTGATTAGTGATGGAATGCTGCTTAAAATTAACTAAAGAATGTCATCAGAACAACAAATTCACTTCTTCAAAAGCAGAGATTTATTCTTCCCCTGCCAAAAGGGGTGGATACACAGATGTTAATGTGTGCTAGGATGATAACATTGATGCTCTCAGCTGTCTAAAGTTGGACAGGGTCTGGGGCGGCCATTCAAGGGCAAACACCCCTGGCCATCTGCTTACTCAGGGGTTCCAGACAAATATTATTTCAAATATCTGTGTCATGATGTGGAAAGAGTCTGGAAGCCCTGTCTAAAGGAATCATCCTTTCAAATGTGACACACAATTTTCACGAATATGTGTTGGAGGTTAGGAAAGGAAAAGCGAGAACTGTAAAACAAAGGGGGCAGGAGAAGCCCATTAGAAAAGAGTCATGGGCATTGCTCAGAGAAGACTCTCCGGAGAAGGCGGCTGTTCTAGACTCCTAAGAAACTCAACTAATTTTTCATGTATATGAAGACTGTAATGTGAGTGGGTCAATTAGATTTACATAATAGGTGCTAAATATGGCAAACAGCAGATTAGAATGAAGGCAGCTATTCATTAGATACTATCACCTATTTGCTCCATAATATAATAATGATGTATTTACCACAGTTAACAGTTTCTTCATGAAGATATCACATTTCTATAAATTCACCCTTTTCATTGTAAAGACGTGTGATTTTGAAAAACACAGTTGTGCAACCATCATTCCAATCAAAATGTAAAACAACTGTTCAGCCCCATCACCCCCAAAATTGCTCCCTGCTCCTCTTAGTCAAATGCCTCCCCAGTCCTACCCGCCAGCAGCCATTGATTTGATTTCTATCGCTAAAGTTTTGCCTGGTCTGGAATGTCATGTATATGGAATTGTTCTGTATGTGGCCTTTGTCCTCTGCTTCTTTCACTTGGCCTAATGTGCCTGAGATTCATCTGTGTTGTGTGTATTTGAAGTGGGTGTCCTTTTATTGTTGAATGGTATTCCATTGTATGAATGGACACGGAATTTTTCAAACTCATTTACCAGTTGAAGGACACTTGGTTGTTTCTAGTTTTTGGTAAATATGAATAAAGCTATTATAAACATACGCCTACAGGTTTTTATGTGAATTTCAGTTGGCTAAGTATCCAGGGGTGAGATTGCAGGTAAATTGCAAGAAGCTGATAAACCGTCTTCTAAAGTGGATTTGCCATTCTCTATCCCCATGAACAAGGTATAGACAGTCCAAGTTCATCCACGTACTTGACAGTGACTGGTGTTTTCTGTTTTGTGTTCAAATTAATTTTAGTCACCCACTTGGTGAATAGTGGTTTTTCATTATGGTTTATATTTCTTTTAATTTTGAAAGATAGTTTTCTTCCTTTTTAAGATTCCTTATAATTAAAATTTGAATTCTGTATTGATGCAAACCATAGTCATAAAACCCTGAAGTCTGACTTAGACTCTATCATATTAGATGCTAAATGCCATGTATGACAGAAGGGGTGCTGCCCATATTAGGTTTTCATTTACTCATTCATTCAACAACTGTTTATTGAGCATCTCTTGCGGTTTCATTTTTGTTCAGTTTGGTTTTGGCTTTGGTTTTGTGTGCCTGTGTGTGTGTGTGTGTGTGTGTGTGTGTGTGTGCCTGTGTGTGTGTATGTGTGTGTGTGTGCCTGTGTGTGTGTGTGCCTGTGTGTGTGTGTGTGTGCCTGTGTGTGTGTGTGTGTGTGCCTGTGTGTGTGTGTGTGTGTGTGTGTGCCTGTGTGTGTGTGTGTGTGTGTGTGTGCGCCTGTGTGTGTGTGTGTGTGCCTGTGTGTGTGTGTGTGTGTGTGTGTGTGTATGTGTTTTGCTGTTTTTGTGTGTTTTTTGTTTATTGATGTATGATGGAGATGCAACTTTATATTAGTTTCAGGTGTACAACATGATTCCACATTTATATGAATTAATGAATAATCAGCACATTAAATCTACTTACCACCTGTCACCATACAAATTTATTTTTTCCCTGATGAAAATTTTAAGATTCACTTTCTTAGCACCTTTCTAATTTGTAATGCAATATTATTGACTGTAGTAACCATGCTGTATATTAGATGACACTTATTTTTTATAACTGGAAGTTTGTATACCTTTTGATCTCCTTCATTTATTTTGTCCACCCCTAACCTCACTTCCCTCTGACAACTACCAATCTGTTCTCTGCATATATGAGTTTTGTTGTTTTGTTTTTTACATTCCAGACATAATTAAAAACATACAGTATTTATCTCCTTTTATCTTACTAATTTCCCTTAGCATAATATTCTCGAGGTCCATCCATGATGTCACCAATGGCAAGGTGCCATCTTTTTTGTGGCTGAATAGTATTCCATTGCACATATGTACTATCTTCTTTATCCATTCATCCATCATTGGACATTAGCTTGTTTTCATATCTTGACTATTATAAATAACGCACAATGAATGTAGGGGAGCATTCACTGTTTTTACGAGGTGTTGCTTATTTAACTGGGCAATCAGTGGTGAACAAAAACATGAATAGTGACAAAACAAACAGTCTTGTTCTCATTCTGTTGGGGGTGGATGGAGAGAGAGAGAGAGAATGAAAACTACTGTGAAGATTAATAAAGCCAGAGAAAGGTATAAAGAAGCAAAGAATGCTAGGTGCTATTTTGGAAAGTATTTTCTAGCAGGCCTTTCTGAGGGTGACACTGAGCAAAGATCTGAATAAAGTGAGGTGTCAGTCACACACCCAGGTGAGAAAGAGCACCCCAGGCAGAGATCCTCAGCAAAAACAAAGACTCAAAGCAGGAGTGTGCTTGTTGTATTTAAAAAACAGCAAAGAGACCACAGTAGCTGGCACAGAGTGAGTGGTGGGAGAAGTGCTGAGAAGGAACCTTTACCTTCATTGTAAAGAAAACAACTGCTGAGTTTGGTCAGATATTGTTTAATGTCTTGAGGCCCTCTCGAGATTCTACAAAATTTGTTTATTATAATTTTGGATTATTTAGCCAGTGTCTTAAATAATGTTTCAGTGCTAATTTAAATCTTATTATGGCTTTTCCACAAACACACATACACACTAGACAAGAGGTCAGAGATTTTGTGTAATTTTACACAGTTAATTTTGTGTTGATTTAATCTGTGCTTTAGCAAAGTTTCTGAGAATTCTGTATTCTTTTGTTTTCCACTCTGGGATATAATACCTTTCCATCATTTCCTAGGGAAACCATAATGCATATTCAAAACACACTGAACTCCTGAGAAGAAACAATGATACACACTGGATATAAAATTGTATGGAAGAAAAAAATAAACATAGAAAACTCAGTGGTTTGGTCTCAGTTTCTTGGAAGACTTAGTTAAGATAACATTTTTCTTTCAGTGATGATTCCACTGGCTGAATAACTCAGTTCTTGTCTCTTTAGTCTCCTTTGACAAACCTAAGAAACAGCTTCCAGTGTATGAATACTCAGGCTTGACTATTTCTGGGATGCATTCTGTAACATGATTATCTGTTTGGTTGGATGAGAAGTGTTCTTGTATTACACTATTTACACCTACTGTATTTTGGAAATCTTATAACTGATTATTAGAAAAGTATTGGAAAATAACAGTTCTTTCAAGGCCTTGGAACAAAACGATGCTCCATTACCAAGGAAAAGGAAAAAGCCTAGAATGCACCAGATCAAAGGTGTACTTTGTTGGCAAGGTTGAGAAGGAAATGGTTAGTAGTGATTCTGCAATTCATTGCCTCTCTTTATTTCCTGTGGGGAGGCCTGGGGAACACCGCAGATAACAGAAAAGATGACACTGTCATGCCTCATTATAAACATACTAATGACTGACCTCCAGATAACTTGTATTTTTATAGCAGGAAAGTCCTTATCTATGAAATACTTTTAGCAATATGTACCTGGTCTAACTTAAGCTTGCCTCCGGTAAATAAACACAGAATACAGTGATATATGGAGCATTCACTTCTGACAAATGTCACATAGGGATGTAGCTTTCTGAGTATAAAATGGAGACATTTTTCATTAACAAAAGGTCTCTCTTCTTTGAAATTAATGCCCCCATGTGTGTAATAATGAGATTCTGTATGTTAACTAGGGCCAGAGTGCATCCTAACGCGGCAAGAACGGAAGTGAGCGGCTTCAGGGACAGTTTCTGGTATCTCCCGGTTTTGCTTGTGCCACACGATTGCTGGTCTCCTAGAAACTACATCGTGTCTCTAGCAGTCATGAGAATGGTGTAAAAGCACAGAAGCAATACAGAAGCATGAAGCCATGCTTGTTTACTTCTGCCATGTCACACAGATGTCAGCTGGCTGAAGAATGCTTTGAAAGTTGATCCAGCTTTTTCCACGTGAAAGTAATAACTGAGTTTGAGTCTCAAGTATAAAATGCAAGAGTTACAAAAACCAGTATACTCAGGAAATGCAAATATAGTATACTTTATGAATGGTCAGCGATGTTTTAAACAGAATCAAATCAATCATATAAATAGAGGACAGCTGATTACTATTGCTATTTAATTGCTATTTAGAAGCAGTATGGTGCTGCAGTGTTGATATGATCAGTAAGAGGAATGTGATTTTTTAAAATATTTGATGTGCATCAGGGCCTCCTATTGACTTTGGATTATTTTGTGTAAGAATGCAAAGCATTGGTAGTGTAAAATTTGCCACTGGTGAAAGGGACAGTGGATTTAACGCCCACATACCACAAGCATGGGGGCATGCTTTTGGCCTTTGGCAATTATAAGAAAGGGGCAACTCTCATTTTATGACTCTTTGGAAGAAGCTCTTGGAAACAACTACCTTTTAAGATGTAAGCAGATCGACATTCAATTTGCTAAGAGACACAGTTATTTCCTGGATGCTCTAGGTCCTGCAGATCAGGGTCCTTGTATGGGTCTTTCAGGGTGGGTCTCATTGTCAAAACAGAGATAAGCCTAGTAAATGTGAGTACAAAAATGGGGGTGCTTATTCTCAGGCATTCCTGAGCCAGTGGCCCCTTCAAAGGGCTGTTCAAATCTATCTGAGCCCTATCTTTCTTTCTTGCTCTGACATTGGCAGAACTGAAAACTGGACACGTTAGTCAGAAGGGCAAGCTGGCAGGATGCAGGGAAGGGGATGCCATTGAGATGGTGGGGAATGCAGTACCTACTCTTAACTCCAAAACTGAGAGAGTTGCTTAGATGGGATGCTTAAAAGACAGAGTGAAGCAAGCAGGGATGGCAATTCTCGTCTTAAATCCCCAAAGACAGAAAGGAGAATGGCAGATTAGACTTTTAAAAAATATTAGAGCCCTCCCAGTTTTAGATACAGTTAATACATAATATAAGGGTTGGGGGTCATTACAAGAATTTGGAAAAAGAGATCGCTTCCCTCATTCTGATAGAACAGCATCACCCTTAATTCCATAAAATGTCCTAAGCTATTTTAGGCAGTCAGAGTCCTATTTTTTGGTTAAAAAAAAGAAAGAGAAGAAAAGGCACAGCAAGACCCTTCCAGGCATTCTTCACACATGACAAAAGGGGTGCCCCGGAATGGAGCCACAGAGACAGCATAAGCTAGCATGCTGGAACTTCAAAGAGTTGGGGAGCAGCAACTGGAGGCAGAGGTGGTGCAGAGGCCTGAACAGGCATTCTCAAATACTGACTTTTGGAAAAAAAGAAGCCAAATCATATTCAAACTGCAAAATAAACCACAATTGATAGTTTTAAACTAAGTTTCCCATCGGACTGCCAAATAGACATCTTCCAAAGAATGAGCTCGCACCACGCCGCGCGCACCAGGCTCCTCTAAAGGCAAGAGGACATGTCAGTATTTCAGCCTGTTTTTTTCCCCAGGGCAGATGACGTGAGTCCCGCCAGTGCCGTCATTATCTGTGTGCTGGCCTCAGGGCAACCTGGAAGCCTCCTGGATGTTGATGTGGTCCAGGCATATGGGTTTCCTTATCCAGTCCCTGAAGTGGACCCCAGGGGTATTTTGTGACTGGCTGTTTGGATGTATTTGGGCTGAATCTGAACCCATGGATTCCCTTTGCTACTTTGACGCCTAGCTCCTCTCCCCAGTGACCTCAGTGGTACCACCACGTGTGGATGTCCTGGCTCAAATATTCAGAGCTCCTGGTTCTGTTTAACTCTCCCTGCCATGGCGTCCTCCTGCTCTTGACTTCCACACACATCTCACCTGAGTTGGTTTTTCTCCTCACTGCCCGTATGCAGGACCTATTTGTCCTCTCCCCGCTTCCCCATCCACACCAAGTATATCCTTCCTGACATCTCAGATTTATCTCCCTTTGCTGTAAGGAATTCTTTCTAGAATTACTAGATTCGCTTTCTATACACATATCACTTTTAAGAAGACAATTATCTACATTTTTTCTTAAAAATTTTCCTGTTTCTTCAATGCCTCTGGTTACTCCTGCAAAATGGAGATAAAACAGGACATCCAGCCATTTGACAAAATTTAGCTAGGCCATTCTCTGGCATCAGACGCTGAGCCTGAAGACCATTGCTAGGGTTGCTGGGTCAGAACAGAGTGCTGAAAGAGTGTACTCCCATCTACAGAAAGGTGAATATACTCAAATTATGCTGATTGTGTTTTAAATTTTATTTATTAATTTTTTTTAAGTCCTTCCTTTCAGGAAACAGCTTCTGCAAATACAGAATATTATAGCTATTTTCCATCCCGTGCTTGCTGAAAGTACTATTGTGGCTTTTGGCCAAGAGCAATGTAATTCTGACTAATAAAATGTCTTTAAAGATATGGATCAGATTCTGAAAAAGCCTCTCAATTTGCATGCCATGCCTGCACACATTAACTGAATTGCTTTTGTTAATTATATGTCATCAAAAAGATATGGGCTTAGATGAAAGTGTATCTTACAGAATAAGATGAAACATCAAGGGACATCCATTCTGTCATTCTTCAGATGTATTTGTGCCACAGTTGAAAACAAATGTAAGTCAGTTTAAAGGAGGCCAGTCATGGCAAAGAATGTTCTTGAAACTTCAAAGAGCTGATCAGATGTCACGTTAAGTTCAGAATCTGCCTCTGGGAACCTGAATTGTTTTCAGTTTGCTGCCTTTAATAGGTCCAAGTGTAAGACAAATTTAATTAATATGACATTAAAAAAAGAAGGATATTTGGGGTATTGATTTTTCTCCAATAATTCTTTCCTCCCATGAATCCTATTCAGACTCGGTTCCACCATATCCCAAATAGCAAATCTGCAATCTGTGAAGTAAAGCATGGATTGAAAATGTCCAGCTATTGTGGAAATATGATGTTGACTGTAATGCTTTCAAAGTAAAGGAAAATCTAATAGATATTCAACTTAATGAGGAGACATTGCATGTGATATTCAGAGTAGTTTTAAAATTCTATTTAAATAAATTTTGCCCTGTGTATT
This sequence comes from Manis javanica, assembly GCF_040802235.1. Taxonomy (NCBI): domain Eukaryota; kingdom Metazoa; phylum Chordata; class Mammalia; order Pholidota; family Manidae; genus Manis; species Manis javanica. Next base: position 9,845,715 of record NC_133167.1, on the reverse strand, counting down.
TGTATATAAGATCATGTATATGGAAACTAGTATTTACTGCACATCAACTATATGAGCCAAGGGCTTACACAATCTTTTGTATGTAATCATCACCCCAACGCTAAGGCATCTTAGTCAGAGAAGTTATATCTCTGGCCTAAGGTCACACAGTAAGAAGAGAAACCTGGATTCTAACTCAGGTGTTTGGATTCCAGGTTGAGGTTTGTCACACAATATCCCACTACCTCCCTAGAGGTGGCAGATTCTCATTTATTGTGAAGAGAATATAAAAAAACTTGCATTGAGTGTTTAGCTGATTTAAAAGGATAACATTTATAATCATTTAGCTCATTCAGTGGAAGATCCCTATGATTCAGTGTAACAGTGATGGTTGTATTTGTCTTATAAGGAGAACTAGTCCTAAGAAAGGGAGACCATCAGGCAATGTGAGAAATGACTCGACAGAGTAGAGATTAGTTGACATTCCAGTGTGGATGGACTCATAGTGTCTGCTTGGAGCCTTCCAACAAGAAGAATTCTGGTGTGGTGTCCAGGTTCAACCGACTCTACTGTCAGTGTCAGTTAAGGAGGGGGCAGTAGTACTAGTTCAGCAGTACCAGTCATTAAGTAAAAATGGATTTCATTCATCACAATTCCATTAAGCTATGCAATCACTAATACCCCCACTGTGAATTTACTTGATAAGTTTTCTAACACATAGAGGAAGTAGAGAAGGGAGAGAAGGAATAATTCTGAAGCTGGAGCTCAGATGACCATATAACTTACTGGGCATAGAGAACTTTTGAAAGCAAAAGGGGGTCTATTAACAAAACTCCAGGACAATTTATATAAACTGTGACTGGATGGCATGGTCACCTTAGCTCTCAGGAAAGGCTGTCCTTCACTGACAAAAATATGTATTAAGGAGTTCCTTTTTCAAATCAATCCACCAAAGCTTTTTTTCCCCCAATGCTATGGCTTATTCACAGCTATGCTTCCAGTGACCATATCTACTCAATAAAAAGACGGAACTGAAACCACTGCACCTGGGTAGGATCCCTGAATGCCTTGGAGATTCACTGTGAAGATATTTTGTGAAAAATCTGCAATTTTTCAGAAGCTGATTATCTAACTAACGCACTGTCTTCTGGACCCTTGTTTTATTTCTTCAGCCAGTTAATTTAGCAATATGTCAGTTCTGATAAGAAGGTTTGATGGGGAAGAAGATGAAGCTATCACTGGAAATGAATCTGGGGAATTTCCAGTAGATTTCAATTAAGCTGGTTACTCTTACTGAAGCCTGATTGACTGTGAAGAGAGGTGATTCAGCTGGACAGCCTTGCTGTTTGGAAGACAGAGCTGTCCTTGTTCATTTTGTCTCTTTTGTGCAGAATGTAAATTATATGTGCTTATGAACATATAGATCCTCACTTCCCCAGTCCCACTATCTGTGATTAACCAGCTTAGGAAAATCAATGATCACATAAATTAGCTTGCAGATCAAGGCAAGAAAGTATTCAATCTTCAATATCTCTTTATGGAGGGCCTATGTTCTGGATACAAAGAAGAAAATATTAGTAAGCTACTCTTTTGAAGGGAAGGAAAACAATTAGAGCCCACAAAGTCTATGACGTATGGCATATTTGCTACTGAACTTTCTGTAATTATTATGCAATTATTATGTAAGCTTAAGACAATAGTTAAAATGAAAGGAATGCACTATGAATATTAGCAAAAATATTACCAGCACACAAAGGTGTTGACTTCGGCACTAATTTGTATCAGCCCTTCCTAAATTAAATTGGATGCTCTCTTCACTCATTCAAATCTTAATCCACTTCTCCTTCTGAAGGTTATTAACTATTGCAGGTCCAGAGTGTCTCTCTCTTCTTAGCTGTAAATGCCCATGATACTCATTTTGCACCTAATTTATACCATTTAGATATATTAATGTATAGCTATCTTACATAATTATTTAACTTATAAATTACCGTTTGACTTTTTACATGAGAAACAAGTATTTTTTATTATCTGTCCTTTTATCTCTCCTCAAGACTTAACAAAATTTTAAATGTACTTCATTTGGATCACATGAAATCGCCTATAAAAAGAAAATTTTTGATCTGTACAAAACGAAATTTCATATGGTTCAACCTACTAATAATTGTTCTGAAAATAGTTGTGGAATGAGTAAAAATATGGTTAAAACTTTAACACACACACACACACACACACAGAGTTAGAATAGATGAATCATTTAGAATAGATGATTGACTTCTGGCTCTAATTTTTCAAGTAAATATTTCACCCCAAAGAGCTATATTAGTTCAGTAACTTCCAGGCATGATTTTTAAAGAAATGAATATGACCGCCTTTGTCACAGAGCAATAACTGTAGCTGAAATGGCAGATCACAAAGTGCTGACTCTCTCAGCATGGTAATGCCTACATTGAATTATTTTCTAGCTTGATAAAATTATTCTTGATAAAATTATTCTATAGAATAACATTAGTAATAGGTAATTTTTATTTTGAGGGCTGATGTATGTCAGGCAGTGTCTTAAACATTTCATACCTATTAACTGACTGAATCCTCACCATCATCTTCCTTTTTCAGACACACAAACCGAGGCATGAAGGGGGAAGGTGATTTAATTGAAATCCACAGCTTAGTAATGACTGACCTGGCTGTTAAATTCAGGCTGTCCAGCCTCAGTCCTTCCTTAAAATGCCACATGGATTCTAACCAATAGGCATAGTAGAACAAATGAAAATTCACTTAGGCTTGTGAAACACAGAGCATCTGGTGAAGACTTTATAATTTGGAGTCACAGAGTTGACTGGAGCATGCCTAGGGTTTGAAGAACTGCATGTTTACCTCTTTTATAAGTAACTTAAAATCATTTTGAATTAGAGTGTCTCAGTTTCCTGCATTAAAAACTGGAATTTATAGCACAGATTCCTCTATAAGAATTTTTTAAGAGAAGAAAGAACATTAGATCAATTAGCACATAATAAGAACCTTTAATTAATTAGACCAGTTTAATTTTATATTTGGCTATAAATGTATGCATCCAAATACTTTGGTAAAATTACATTTAATGCTACTTTTCTATAATCAGTGCATGTTCTCTAAATCAGGAATTTATCATTTTCTTTAGTACTTGAAAATTCTACAAAAACCTCACAAGCAGGGAATTTAAAGAGGCTGTTTAACCGGGTATGGGTTTCAACAAGTCAATATATATGCATACATAATGTGCATTATGTATATGAACATTATATATATATATACATACATATGCAATACTTTAGTAACAGAATTTGCCTTAACTTACATTTATGTAAGTATTTTTTATGATTTACCTTTTTTTTAATGGTTAATGAAATAATCCAGGGGATATCCTCTGGATGAAAAGAAACATTTTCTCAGAATTCTGCATCAAACAGTGACAAAGACATTAGGTGGGAAACTGGGTGTTTTTTGCTCTAAGTGTCTGGGCCTGCAGTTGGATTGGCTGGGAAAATGAGGTAATTAAATTGGATGATTTTGTGTTGTTCAAATGACAACCTTCTGCAAGTATGTTAACGCAAGGTTTGTTTATCAGTTCTAAAGTCTTTATTTTAGGAAATGCAATTGTTTCTCCTAATAAAATAAGCCAAGCATACTCTTCTCCTGAAGAAAATATTAAAAGGAGAACAGCCAAAAAGTTTTCTTGGATGAAGACTTGGGAGTTTAATATAATAAGGTGAGCCACTCAAAGCCTGTGCAGATTTTCTCAAAACCAAGAAGATGTCACCCTGGCTCACTTTGGGAAGAGGGTCTGACAAGAGGTTGGAGTTCTGGTGGAGAGGCACTGGAGGCTTATAATTTTTGAGCCATACCTTTCTGAACTGCTTGAGCTTTCTGATCACTTTCACAAATTATAGCCTTAAATGTCATCAGGGGTTATCCAAGCAAGCAAACTGTGGGCCAATCTGTTGTTTAGTGTTGTCGTTGTTTCTGTTCTAAAGAAAGTGTCTGGAAAGTCAAACTAAAGCTAGCATTCAAGTGCAGTCGGTGAGAGGAGGGTGGCACTCAGCAAGGTTACCTTCTTACACGCCGTGATGGAGCCACCCAGGCTGCTTCCAGAGCGGCTGCTGGCGCTGCCTGGCTGCGGGGCCGAAACCTCGTACATCAGCGGTGACTCCAAGTTGCTGTTTGTGCCCCGAGACACAAAAGAGAACACAACCAGTAAGTCATCTCTGTACTAAAAAAGGATGAAACACTATACGGCTTGTCAAAGATCATCTTTTCAGTTTGCGCTGACCACTGCAAATCCTCCTGCTGACGCTGACATTCCTTGGTTGACTTCCCTGTTGTGATCAGGGGAGCCACTATGAACACTTCTATTGTGACTATGGAGCTGTGACCCCATGACCTCCGCAGTGCTGAGATGGACACGATGCACCTGCCTGATTTCTAGCAGCTGTTAACATAACATGTTTTCTTAAGCAACCAGTTTTAAGCCCTGTAAAACACTTGTTAATTGCCACATTAATTCTGCCTGGCCCAAACCAAAAATACTCATCTTATTTTTTTAAATGAGGGAAAAACACATAATTTTAATCAGCAGACAGGATGATACCACGAAAAGAATGTAGGTATTAAAAAATACAGATTTTCTCTTTGTCATCTCTGGCTGCAGGCAGTATCTTTTTTCTGTCCCCCAAATTCTCAACATAATATCTCTCTCAGATCTTGGGTTTGACTACAAATGGGGCTATCTATATATTTTTACATTATTTCTACATCTTTAAAGTTATTTAAGTATTTGAAGTGATATTAAGTTTCTATGTCTTTAAAATTATTTCTACATTCTTCAATGGGTGATATACTGTGAAATTATTACCAAACCTGCTTTTCATGATATGACCAGGAGATTCTTAATTGAGCCTATTTAAATATAAACAGCCCTCTGAATCTTAAGGATTTTTAAATACTTCTCTTCCAAAAAGAGGAAAATTTGGAATTAAAAAAATACTGTTATCTCATCTATACATTGTATTTTTCCTGCCTGTTCAATGCACAGACCATGTATAGTTCATTACAATACCTTTTTTTGCAATATGATCTAATGATTCTTTATGTAATCATCAAACAACACATAGACTTTTTCTCTGTGTTGTAAAAGAATCACCAAATAGCAATCAGTTAAATAAAAAATGTATTTCTAACTAATATATGTTCTAAGTTCTAAATTAGTTCATTTTGATTATATCACATTTAATCATAAGTCAAAAGTGTGTGGACGTAGAATGTTAGCATTTCCATTGCTAATTACTGTGAATGACACTTTTTTAAATGACTACTGATGGTGCCATGCAACAGATCGTAGATTCAGTTAAAATAGAGTCATTCAAGTAAAATCTGTTTTGTTTTAGATTTTCATGTAATACTTTCTGAGTAATCGACACCTAAGAACTAGAATGGGCCTAACTTAAGCGAGAAGGTAGCATTCATGTTATCTTCGCTTAACTGGAAAAGGTTATGGAAGAAAGGAAGGAAGGAAGGAGAAAAGGGAAGGAAAAGAGACAGGGAGGGAGGAAGGTAATTGACTCCAGATCCGGCTATAACTTCCCAGCTACTAAGCTGCCTAGCTTTTCTGGATCTCTCTTTATTTATAATGAATGTTTGGGGTAAAGTCTATGGTCCTTCCTAGCTCTAGAAGTCACTTGCAAAATATCATGGCGAGCTAGGCTTTGAGCCTTAGTTTTACAGATTTCTCACAACGTGGGGCCTGTCAGTTCAAGCTGCCATGTAAGTGTGAGAGGATCTCAAACCCAAGTGCAGATGTTCATCTGGAGGCTTTATTGGCCGTAAGCCCACTTGGCTTTTACCCAAATGCCAAATAGTTATCATTGTTAGGTTCCAAATCATTCACATGTGGAAGACCACCAACCAAGCTTACTTCGCCCTGCAATAACTCGGCAGTGAGTCAAGGAAATCATGTGTTATTCCTTCTAGGAGGTAGCCGAGGCCCTGTGTGTAGGTGTGCAGGTGTGCAGTGAGCAGGTACGCAGCTGTGCAGGTGTGCAGGTACTCGGGTATGCAGGCGCTCAGGTGTGCAGGTGCACAGGGGGACAGGCTGAACAGCCCACACTGCTACATGTCCTGCTGCTACCATGTCCTTCAGGCACCTCCAGCGAGCTAGTGGATCACTTGCATCCAGGCCATTCCAAGACTTCTGTCTCATGTTAGGACATCTCGCATGTCTCTTTACAGGGTTAGCAATCCTAGGAGTGGGAAGTAGGAAGGCTGACAAATAAGGTTGAGACAGACCTGATATAAAATAGAGTAGAAATGCAGCTTCAGCAATCTCTGATTGCTCTAGAGAGGATTCCCATCTAACTTGGGGAGAGTTGGTTAGGTCCCAAATCAGGGGGCAATGGAAACATAAAAAAAGTAAAAGATAACCCATGGAAATTCCTTGTTTTCCCACAAAGCACTTTATATATGACAGCAAGGAGACAAGGAACTGTTTTAGTTTTTATGCACAAAAAAGTTCAAGAACTGCTGAGCTAGTCAAGTGAACTATATCTAGTGAAAGGTGAAGAAAAGAATTTTTAAATGTTTGCAAAGTTCACTCTATTTGTTCTAATGTTAAACCTTATAACATTAATTAAAATAAATTATATATATTAATATGCATATATATCTGTTATTGTTGTGAGAATTAATTGAGGCTGTAGTGTCGCATAGTGGGACTAAAATCAGGGCATTACTTGAAAACAAGTGGGATGCAACCACATTGCGCCAATATTCGAAGTGAATGCATCATCTCCTGATCTCTGGATACACATTATATATTAGTTTAATGATGCCTAATACCCATAACTATATGTAGAGAGCTTTATCTTCTAAACCATGTGACATGGGTATGAATTTATGTTAGGTGACTTTATACCACAGCCCAATCTGTTCCCATGCTTTTGGGTTGGAGACGGGATTTTAAGAGTATTTGCAAAGATGCTGTCTTGGTCTCTCGAGAAGCAGAACATTGGCTGTCATGGGACAAGGCACGGACAGAAGCACCATGAAACACATGCATTTATTAAAATGAGTTAATTTACTTTTTACATTAGAAATTAAAATTTACATTAGAAGAACTGCTGTCAAGATACAGTACAGCCTAATAACTTGCTGCTAATGGGTAAGGCTGCAAGTTCTTTTCTGGGACATTTTCCTCTGATTTTGACAAGTGTTGACAATATTTATTAAGAACATCCTTTCAGTCTGGCTTCATGCAGAAACTGCTAAATGTGTTTCAATGAGGGTGTAGATCAAGGCAGAAAAGAAGGTTCCAAAGCAGAATATGAAGTAGTGACTTAAAAAATATTATGGGAAGAGAAGGAGGCTCCTTTACAGAGAAATATCACATATAAAGAAGGTATGAGTTGCCACCACTCTGCGATCATTAATGATTCATTCAGTGTGAAAAAGTAGGTCATCCACGGGAGTGAAAATGTCTTGGGGAACATTTCCTTATTTCCCCAGAGAGAGAGAGTGTCCAGTTACTGGAAATCAAATTGTTTCTATGTTGCTGTTCAAAGTTGGGTCTGTGAACTGGTATGATTTCACCTGGAAGCGTGTTAGATACCCAGGAAGTGTGTTAGATCAACCCCCCCAGCATTACCGAATCAGAATCTGCGTGATTCATGTGCCCATTAAATGATTCATATGCCCATTAAAGTTTGAGAAGCACTTATCCGGCATATTGAATTAAATACACTTTTTCATTTGTCCTTGAGTCTTTGCACAGGATGTTACATTTGGGAACACCCTTTCTGGGCCCCCTCCGCCTTCCTGGATTATTCCTACCCCATCCTTGGGGCTCCACTTATATATCGCCTCTCACACCTTCCTCGTCCCCTCCCTCTACCAAGGGCACCACTACTCCTTCCCACAAGCCTGCAGTGCCCTGTCAGACACAAACATTCATACCCTTCCCTGCCAACCCCATACTCCCACCCAACCCTAATAGTGACATTGACACTCTCGTGTGTTCGGATAGCACCCAGGACCATGTCCTGTTACAGCACTTCTCAAAAGCATGTAATTTGTCTTATTTGTCTGTCTCCGCATTTAGGCTATAAGTGCTAAAAGATCAGGGACCCTTTAGGACCTGGCAGTGGTGGCTGCTCAGTTAGTATTTCTTCATGTTGTCTGTTCTTATCTTTCTGAGTATCCTCGTTGACCTCACAAGATTACTCACAGGAGAGTACTTGAATTTAAAGTTAAATTTTCTGCAGGGGTGACATTGATGAGATCAGCCACATCTGAGCAGATAATTTAAAGAATTTCCCAGGATAGTTCTAATGAAAAGAAATCCTGCTGCCATTGTTGCTAAAATGTCAAGTAAACACAGTGAAAAGTTAAACCATTTTAGATGCTAAAAGATAAGATTTGCTCATTTCTCCTCCCCCTCACAAAATGCTTTCAGTAAATGTAGTAATTACCATTCCTTTGATTGTCTCTATCCTATTAAAGATATTTACTCCGAACTTTATCCTAAATCCTTTCATCTCAACTCTAGGGGGTAAAAAAAAAAAGCTCACATCTATCAGAAGAGATCTTTAGCAAGGAATTGAGATGCTCTCATTAAAATCAATTTAATGACATGCTACAACTAAGAATTTAGAGGATTTTAAAATACACCTCTGTGTGGTTCAAAATGAAAGTGTGCTCAAGTGAATGTCCTTATTTTACCCTCAGCCAAAGGGATCAGCTTGCTACATGAAGCTCAGGGCTTTAGGTTCGTGTTTAAAAAACTGGTTTGGTTTTAAAAAAATCATGTGATGTGTTAGTTTTTCTTACTTTCCTCTTCTGACCAATCCACAAAAACTCTCTCCCTGACCAAACTACAGTCAAGCTCCTCTGAGCCTTCTTTTCAGTTAGAACTTGACCTTGGCCTGCACCCCCACTCTTGGACTGCTGAGCCCAGTTTTAGCAAAGAATCCCTGCTGAGTCAGTCTAGGGAGAATTTCCCCACCCTTGATATCTGGTCAAGTTCCTCATCCTTGATGTCTAGGTCTGCCTTGAGCAAGAACCCTATTAGGACTTTCAGCAAGGATCCCCTACCCCTGATGTCTCTGCTTGGTAGTTTGCCATCCACAGAGCCCCTCACTCGGCCCACTGGCCACAAACCTCATTTGTCCCTGTTGTATCTGGAGCTGAGCTCAGTTCTACATGGATGTCTCTCTCCCTGCTCCAGGAGCTCAAACAAAGTCTTCCATTTTCAATTTCTTTTACACTGTGAATTCGTGTGCTGTTCTGCTCCTTCTCCTTCTCTGGTTTTTACCTCGTATGTAAGAAGTTCACTCTTTTTTTCTTCTATACTCATGCTTTTCTTTTCTAAGGTGAAGATATCAGAGCATGATTTTCTCATCACGTCATCTATGCAAATTAAATGTCACCAGCTCATCAGTGGCTGAAAGACCTACGAAGTCCTCATTAATTCTGCATGATTTTAACAAACGTATCAGAGGAAACAACTATCCAAACCTTGATTTAGAAACCACTGTTATATGTACAGTTTCAATAGTTAAATTTATCTCCAAGTACTTTACTTATAAAAATGTTTTAGGTGTATGTTTGGGTCGTCAAAGCATATTATGTATATCACTGCATTTTGCTGCATTTAGACTTTAGTTCAGATACATTCAGAATATGTTACAGTAACCATCTTGTGTTCTTCCTGTTTGTATTTGTGTTCTTCCACCAAACCCTCACCCATGTGCCTCACTCTGTTATAAAACCTTCTCTCTGTTACTTTTAACAAAAATTGCTATCACTGAATGCTTAGCCAGTGCTAAGTACTCTGTGTCATTTAATGATACCCTTTTACAGATTAGAAATCAAAAATTGCTGGTTAACATACAATCCAAGGTTATATTACTGGCAAATAACCTATCTCACAATTGACCTGACTCTCAGAGTGTTGTCTTCTACTGTGACTTATAATATTCCTTCCAATGCTTTGCTTCTGTGGCCATGACATCTAAGTGAGTCCTAAAGTAGCCAAATCCCAGCGCTTTGGCACCAGATAAACCAAAGTTCAAGTTTCCACTCTGCCCTTACTAGTTGGATGACATTGGACACATTACTCAAATCTTCCTAAACCTTAGTTTCCTCATCTGTAAAATGCCAATTGTAATAGATGCTTTGTCATGGTACCATTCTGTGCTTAAATGGGTTATTCCTGTAAAGCTGCAGCATAGTGCTGGCAAAGGGTAAACACTCACTCACTATTAAGTTGAGGGATCCTGTCACAGTAAACTCTGTACATTTGTTTACTCATCAAAGCCTCCTTGTTAGATTTTCCAACATTTTGATATTAAATGTAACATATGCAAAACTTTTGAATAAATGCATAAATACTTGCTATAGTAATATGTCTGTTTTCTCTTCTCAGACCCTGTAATACATACAATAAAGATTTCCATACTTAGGCTGACTCTTGACTATTATCATGAGATTTGAAATCAAAGAATAATTAAAGCTTTTTTAAATCCAAGAAGACACAGAATTCATTCTAGTTGTCTGAAATAGTACAAAGATGAGGCCTGTTCAGGCACATGCTTTTTCTCTCTCAACATGGTGAAAATGTCGAAATAATAGAAGCCAAGGCCCAACGCTTATAAAAGACTTATCTGACACTGTTGGGAATTGAAAGTAGTTCTAGTGAAAAGTAGTTGTTGTATTGTTAAAATATTACTTTAATTGAAAAAAGTGATTAATAAATACCTAAGAATGATTTTTAAGGTATTTTATGTATTTGTCCTGTGTGTTTCTGTTTGCCTTCTTAATTTGCTTGGCAAATCCTTTCTTCCAGAGACTCTGGGAGTCAGGCTTCCGTGGAACCCCTGTGTCGGTTATTACAAACATCACATTCTGGAACTGAGTAAAGAATTGTCACTGGAGGGGTGGGAACCTGGATTGAACCATGCATTGCTGGTCATTTACATTTAAAGTCAGTTATGAAAATAGCATAATGAAGTGAAGGGAAGTAAAAGAAGAAAAAATGTGTTTGAAGAATATTGGCATGTGTCCTTTTAATGTGTCTAGTGATTGTGTAGAGCATAGATGTTTAAAAATCTGCTAATAAATAAGCAAGTGAATGAATTTTGTTGATCTCTGACATTAGGAAATCTGATACATTATTCTGTCAATTAAAATAACAAGTGATACTTTTACATATTGTTTTTGGGAACATAAATTTACATGACTTTTTATGAAAAACAATATGGACATGCTTTTCAGTACTCTCACTCATGCATGCCTGTTACCCAGTAATGCCCTTATGGGAATTGATTCTAGGGGACAGACACCAAAATAAAGTATGTTCTGAGATACTCAGTCAATGTTATTAATAGAAAAAAAGAAAAGAAATAACGTATTCACCAATAGGCGGTGGAGTTAATAGGTAGACATTAAGATGATAGCTCTCCTCCCAAAGAGGGGAGATGGGAATATGCTCCCCTATTAAATGAACACAGTTGAATACAAAGTGTTATACTGTATAACTATTATAGGTAGCATGCCTTTAAAATATAAGACTGATCAGGTCACTTCTGTGCTTAAAACCTTACAGTAGCCCTGCATTTCACTTTGAGTAAAAGTCATTGCCGTGGAGTGCAAGGTGTGACATGCCTGGACTCCCTATCCTCTGGGACCCTGTCCCCTCTGCACTCTCCCTCCCTGCACTCTGGCCACACTGGCCTCCTTGTTTCTCCTGGAACAGGACAGGCACAGTCGTCTTGGGCCTTGACTGGCTCTTCCCTCGGCCGGGAATGTTCCTCACCAGGAAACCTGCACACATCACTGCGTCACCTCTCAAAGGTCTTTCTCAAATGCTCCTTCTCAGGGTGGCTTTCCCTGAGCATACTATTTGCAGTTACCCCCCGAGCGTCTCTACCCCTGGCTTGCCAACCTCTCCTGCCCTGCTTTATGTTTCTCAGCATAAGTATCATCTTCCAACATTCCACAGAATGTACTTGGTCCTAAGTTTATCATTTATTATGTATCTCTCCTCCCTGGCCCCCATCCCCACAGGTTTTAAACTCCACAAAGGTGGGGATTTTTGTTGACTTTTTGTGATGCATTCCAAGTCCAAGAATAATGCCTGGTATACTGTAGGATCTCGGCAAATGTTTGTTTCATCAATAAGCTAATAAAACATAAATCATAGGAATATACGAAAATGTTAACAGCAGTTATCTTTAGGCAAATGGACTTGTGACATTTTCTTTCTTGTTCTTTTTTACATTTTCTAAATTCTCTACATTGAGCATATATATATATACATATATGTGTGTGTGTGTGTATATATATATATATATATATATATATAGTGTGTATGTGTATGACTCAAAAGAGATCTTTATTTTTAAATGTGTGATCTCTGTTGGAAACCTAGTGCTTATGAAAACATTGGAGGTGTAAAAGTCTATTGTAATTACAGTCAGGAGGAATTTCCCTTATTATTAAATAACCTTTTCCTTCAAAACCAAATTTGCGATGTTAACATATGACTGCTTTAGTGATGAGTTCTCCTAGATTGATTGCTATTGACTGGTAGAAGTAATAAAACCAACGAAACCAGCTGTCTTAAACCAAAGGTAAACTAACACCATGGCAAAGCTTTAGTGCTGCCAGAGAAGAATCCTTTATCACAGATAACCGTCTAGGAGCTGACACCTTGCTTTCCATATCTCTCTGAGGTTTGAGGATGTTGAATGACTTCATAGTTGTCTATGCAGGTAACTGACAAAATGAAATTAACCTGGAGAATTCTGTGGGGTTCTTCACTGATTCTGGATAATCAGATCTTACTTCGATCAAGGCAGCCATGTTATGACTTTCAAAAGTACAACGTGTTAAATGTCAAAAAGTTGTAAGTTGAAATAGAATAAATTTTAAACAGAAGTAGTTTCACATCAGTAACATTTAGCAATGAGAGTATAAATGGAGCTCACAAACTGGGAACCATATCGACCTGCACAGCATTAAAACATTTTGAATTACTTGTGAACACCTGAACACTGGAAAAAGAATAGTGCCTAAGCTTTTTACTTCTCTTGAAACATTGATAAATCAAGCTACACTGCACAGTAATTGGTGAACTTGGGGCCCCCTTAGATTCAGTATGTGCTGTGAGCCTGTCGCAATCATTTTCATTACAAGTGTTGGCCTGGAAAATATTTGATTATGTGACCTCCAGATAACAAACATCCCTGATGTATTTTTCACTTCAGATATTTAGAATTGTATTATTATGCTGTGAGTTACATTTGCTCTTATATTTATTGATTTTTTTAAATTCGCCTCAGTCATTATGACATGACCTTTCCATCTGTCTCTTCATATCCTCACAGCATCACAGATTGGAAGGTGCTTTTAGCCTAATATATGCATATGGAGACTGAGATAGAGGTTTGGCATCTGCTCAGTTACACCATTAATTAAGTAATTTAATTTGGGCTCCAAACCCAGGTGGACCTGACCCCAGTCTGTGCTCTTTCCCAGATGCCCTGCTGTCATCACATTGTACCACTTGCTTTTGTCACATGCTAACTTTCTGAAGAATTGTTTGTCTTTGGGGTGCCCCCAGTTTATGGGTGCCATGGGGCCCAGAGAATAGCAATGCAGACAAGGGGTGAGGGTGAGCACGAGGAGAGGTCTCGGGCTGCTGCACCAGTTAGGTGGCGACTCCTGTTGAGGGAAGAGGGGGACTCGAGTCACCGAGGAGCATCACCAAACGCACTACCAGGCCTAGGCCTCCGTGAAGGTGGAATAAAAAAAATCCTCCTTTTTGATCTCAGGGATGAGGAAAGCTCTGCCTAACTAAAACGTTCTGCCCCCTGAGGCTGGAATCCCTACTAGTGTCTTAGAGTCACTTAAATGAGAAGAGGGTAACGGGATCTTGAACAGACAGGACACAGAGGGGATAAAACTTGATGGTAAAAAAGAGGCCAGGTGCATAACATGGTTTGCAGTTTAGTAAAAGGGGCACCATAAGCCAGGAAGCCTGCCAGGTCAGGGTTAAAGCTGGAGAGCTGACACCCAGGGGGCCCACAGAGGGCTGGCAGAAAAGAGGAGGCCCAGGTCATGGCATGGCTGTATAATCCCCAGAATCCCACACCCCACAACCAACCTGGATTCCTGGGAGTCTCTCCTGGTGGACAAGGCAGCAGAGAGGCAGGTAGGTGAGTTTGGTTCAACTACCCACATGGCTGATGGAGGGACCACACCCACAGTAAAGTAGTTACAAACATCAGCAGATTTGGAGAGGAAGCAGGTAAGGAGAAGGGTGGGGAAGAAAAAGAAACAGAAGTTTTAGTGTCATTCACCAAGAAAGACACAGTCACAAAAAGCTGCATGTAACAAGAACAAGGTAGTTAGATGATGCAGTTGTAACAATAAAAAAACAAACCTCAGGAAAGGGTTCAAAGACTGACTGCCTATTTTCAGGTAGTATCTGTCTTGGGCAATACGCTGGATTTGTGTCTGTGATTGGGCTTCACATCTTTGATGCAGCAAAAGGTCACTGACATCTTGAAGATAAGAATTTCAGAGATTTCCAACTTAGCTTATGGATATTTCTTGGCGAGAAGCACAGTTTGTCCTTCTCAAGCTTAATATTTTAACATTAAAATTAATAGTAAGAGAATAGCAGGGCAACAGATTTTTGTGGACATTTGTTCTAGCTTTTTTGAATGCCTTCTGATTTTTTCTACACAATGCTTACCTGTAGGCATGCTCAAATCCTTTTTTCAAGGCAAATCAATAGCTTATTACCTCAAATCTTAAAGGCTATGAAGTTTGTAAAACTGTGAACAACCCAATAATATCTATCTATCTATCTATCTATCTATCTATCTATCTATCTATCTATCTATCTATCTATCTATCTATCTATCTATCTACCTATCTATCTATCTATCTATCTATCTATCTATCTATCTATCTATCTATCTATCTATCTACCTACCTACCTATTTTTCATCTATCTATTAATAGGAGTAAAAGGTAAAGAAGAGAATAAAGTGACATTGTTTTTGTCTCCATTGCTGGTAGTTACTGGCACATAATTAGAATTCAAGAAAACTTTACTGCATGGATAAAGATGCCAGAGAAGAATTTAGGCATGAAAATATCATAGTATCAAAGCAGGAAATACCTTGTGTGGAGTCATGGGATAATACATAGCACCAGGTGTGAATGAGAGAACATCTGTGGTCACATAAGAAGATCTCCAGTCTATGTTATCTACTAAGGATTATGATTTTCTCCTAAAAGATCTTGCACGCATTCCTTAGATTTAGTCCTAGAAAACTCATATTTGATAGCATATAAGTGATTTCCTTTCTCTAATTTTGCTTTTTGTTTATAGCTCATACGAAGAATGTACTTTATGTGTGCTTTGATTTATATCCAGCAAACATGCTAAACTCATATATTGACTCTAATAATTTGCCGATTCTTTTGGATTTCAATGTATACCGATCAAATAAGCTGCAAATGCTTAAAGTTTGGTTTCCTCTTTTTCATGCCGCTTACTTTTAGTTTCTCATTATTGCCTTACTGCATTGGCTTGGAGCTTCAGTAAAATGTTGAATCAAGTCATGCAAAAACTCTTAGTTATGCAACTATGTATTATGCTTGCTGTAAGTTTTTATAAATAAGGAAGTTCTTGTATATTGGTATTTTTCAAATATTTATTTTATTTTATTAATTATAAAAGGATACTGCATTTTATCAAAGGTCTTTTTACATTTAGTGACATAAGCATATTGTTTTTCTCCTCTAGAGTGTTAATTGATATTGTTACCAAAATGAGTTGATTTTAGGAATTCCAAGATTGATTTAATATTAGAAAAATGATGTATTACCCTTTTTGTATGCTGTGGGCCTTAACTTGCTAATTTTGCATTGGGAAATGTTTTCCTCTGTGATCACAAATGAGATTGATTTTAGTTCCTTTCTTCCCTTGTTCAGTTGGTATCAAGGCTATGCCAACCTCCAAGTAAATTTAAGGTATTCTTCTTTTTCTATTTGCTGGAAGTTTGCATACTATGGAAATTATCTATTATTAAATGTTCTCCATCAAAACTATCTTAGGGTAGAGATTCCCTGTTTGAAGGGTTTTGACCAGAGAATCTGTACCTTTAATGTTTGTCTTGGCTTCTATTTCTTTTTGAGTTACTTTGATAGATTACATTTTTATTCAAAATTGCCCATTAAATCTTGTCTATATTTATGTATTGACATAATGCTTTATAATAGTATTATAATTTTGTCTAGTATCTGTCATGATGCTCACTTTTTCTTACTCCTATAAAAATCCACTCAGAAGTTCCTCCAAAAAGATTATGTTTTTGTATTTCATACCCATCCCACTTTTAAATGTAGTACACCAAGGATTTGCCAATTTGATTTGCCTTTGTCATTCCTTTTTAATCTCTGTTTACTTACTATTGTATTAATTTCTGGTCTTATAATTACTTACTTTTTTTGTGGTCATTTTGTTGTTCTTTTTGAAATCTCAGGAGATAGATGCTTACTATCATCTTTACACTTTTCTTTGTTAAATGTATGCCTTTAAGGCTATGAATTTTTGTCTTATAACAGCTTTACCTGCATTACACAAGTTTTGTGGCATATTTTTTCTTTAAACATCTTTCTCTTTTTCAGTATAATTTTTGTTCATTTCTATTTATATAGAAAATTTTAATTTATCTTTTCATTACTGACTTCTAGTTAAATTGCATTTTACTCAGATAAAAATGGTCTGGATGTTAAGAATCACTTTACAATCCAGCATATGGCCAATTTCTGTAATATTCTACTGTAGTAATTTCATTGCAGTATTCTATTTATGTACATTAAGTTAGTTGTGATATTCAGATATTCTAAGTGTACACTGACATTTGTGGATAATTTCTTTTTATTTGTACGTTCTTTTTTCTGTTTTATTTCTGTGGCTATTTTATTATGTGAACCCAAAGTGAAAATGGCATATCTTGTTGGTTATTCATCCTTTTCCATTATTCAGTGACATATTTAACTTCTGACAATGTTCTTTGCTTTACATTTTGTTTTGTCTGATAATGATAAAGATACATCTGCTTTCTTAGGTTAGCTATTGCATCATATATCTTTTTGCATCTTTTTCAGTATTTTCTGTTTTAAATATGTCTTAGTTTCTTTGATTTTTCAAATTCCAATGACATCTTTGTTTTTCATTTGGAGCATAGTCCATTTACTTTTAACGTAACTGCTGTTAAAGTTAAAATCCTTTATAATTTTATTTAGTGAGTAGTAACAATCCAGGTTTTGTCTGTAAGAAAATATCTTTATTCTTACAAGATATTTCATTGAGTTTAGAATTCTAACTTGCCAATTATTTTCCTTTATACATTGAAAATATCACATCATTATCTTTGGAATTCCATTGTGCTTCTGTTAAGTCAGCTGCCAATCTAATGGTTAGTTTTTAAAGTTATATGTCTTTTTTCTGCTGCTTTAAAATTTTTTATTTATCTTTGATGATCTGCTGATATTTAGCTAGTAATTCTTATTGTCTTATCAACTCTTGACTTCTTTTAGTAAATTTAAAAATGTTTTCTTACAATGTTAGTCATTTTCAGCAAAAACATTGATACATAACCTTGCTTTCTTACTGGAATTAAAACTCATAAGACTTTAACAGTTATCTGGTGGTGTTGAGAAGGACACAGAAATAAAAATAGTACCAATGGGTTTCAAGACTGAGAAAAATGTGGGTAGAACAAGGCAAATCTGATAATGTTTTTGAGGAGAGAAGACCAAATTAGGAAGAACTGACCTGTCTCCCAAAAAGCTTTTCATAAAGAATTAGAAGCAGTTGGACGGAAAAGGAAGTAGATAATTAAATGACCTAAAGCTATTGAGTTACTCAGACATTTCACACAATAAAAGCAAGCTGCAACAAAAACAATAACAACAGTAGTAATAATTATCATATGTCATTCCTTAGAAGTCAAATAAAATCATTTTCTTATGAAGGTTAATCCTTAGCTGAAGTGACTTACATTGGTCAAGATCGACTGGCTTTCAATTCATTTGCTGAACTGTACTTCAAAAACAAATACTTGGTAGAGAAGGTGTCTTGATTTTCAGCTTGGAAAACATGGTTTTCATATGTAGATACATAGAGCACACAATATCTTGCTTGGAAAACAGGCATATTTTAGAGGAAGTTTACCTCTACACCATATATTAAAATGCCCAGGCAGAGAAAACACAATATGTAAATGTATTGATAATCACATGAGAACTTAAATTTTTGTGTTATAAATTCATTATAACAATACTTTGTCATTATGTTTGTAGATTTAATTTTGAAAAAAAAATCTTATTAAGTGACTCACATATAGAATGCAAATAGGATTCACGCTTCCTCCCTGCCAGATCTAAATTGCTTTCCTCACAAAGCATTTTACCCTAATGGAAGCTGAGAAGAATCCAATATGTTAGAAAGACAGGTAGCATGACCAATTTTACTATGACTCTTCACTCCAGTTCAGTTAAAAAAAAGCAGCTTAAAAATGATCAGGTTTAGAATGAGATGCACAAATGGAGGAAAGAATCAAACATCTACTTTCTCTTTTCTCATTAAGTTCATTCAACTAAAAAAGTAAATGAATGAATGAATAAAAATACAGCCAAAGTGCAGATCATCATATGAAGTCTTATGCTTAAAGACATTGAGTTTGCAAGAAAAAAATATATCTGCATTTCCCATTTCATGAAAAAAAGTATGTGGGTCAAAGCAACATGTAAGACATTCTCAACTTGCAAAGAATATTAGGGAGATTTTATAGTATTCCTCTAATCTTTTATATTTGAGGAAAAATTTTTATCAAAAATAATTAAGTTTTAATTTGGGCAGCACTTAAGAAATTGGAATAATCAATATTACTAGCTAAATCATATCCTTGCACAATTTATAGGTAAACTGTTTTTAAACCAATTGTCCATTTACAAAGGAAGGTTATTATTTAACACACCTGAGAAAAATTGTTTTTAAAAACAGTATAGCAACATTCCTCCTTTTTGTATAAATTATATTTCTACTCACAAGTTCATTTTCCAGGTACCATTCTGCATTAGCAAAGTATTCATCTGTATTTTCTCATCCAATTTAATCTCAAGTATTGAGGTTTCACTCACATAGTTTTTAAATTTAGTTCATAAAACTATCTTTTCTCAAAGCCACAGGGGATAAATCTGCAAAGAAGTAAAAAGCTAACCTTTTCAAACAATATTGCCTCTCTCTCACTTACCAACTTAACATTTCCCTGTATGGCCCAGGAAGATGACTGGTTAGCCAGAGACGGGTAAGATTCCTCAAGGGAGGAACAACCTAAGACAGGCACAGTCGCAGGGGGGCCATCAGGTGAGAATTTGGGGATTAACGGAGGTGAGGCTTAGAACCTCACCCCCCCTGTTTTGAGAGAAATCTTCTGCACCTGTGGATGTTTTGTTGCCCTTGTCTAGCTTGGATTAACACTTAGTTTACAGGCACAGACCTGATCATCTGCATTCGCCCTCTTACAGCACTAAACTATGTTTTCTACCTTTATCTTGCATCTACCTACCACTTCAGCATTTTATTAAAAATAATAACAATAATAATAATAATAAGGGAGAAATGTGGGATTCACATATAAATCAAGTATAAAAATCAAATGAATATTCATATTTGACCTGATGGTTTATAGTTCATGATGCATGATCAAAACCGAAAGTTTCTGTGATGACTGCCCTTGTACTGTTCACCATGTAAGAACTTATTCACTACATAAGCATTTGTTCACCATGTAAGAACTTGTTCGTTATGCTTCAGAAGATTGGAGACTGTTGAGAATTAGGCTTGGGGTTGATTAATGATTGTGCATTGACTCCCCTATACAGAATTTTATTGTTGTTAACAACCATTTGATCAATAAATATGAGAGATGCCCTCTCAAAAAAAAAAAAAAAACTATCTTTGCCCAATCCTTTTGCTTTCAGAAGAAGAAATCAAGGCCTAGAGCTGCGACCAATCTCTCTGTTGGAAGCTTAGCGATACTCTTTTTATTCATTTACCTGTAGCTACCTCTGAGATAAAATTAAACAAGAGTGAGAATCCTTTGCTTTGCATAATATCCTCTAGGTCTGTCCTTGTTCTCCTAGAGGTATTACTTTCTTAATGTAGGCAATGAAAATAAAGCAATTGGAACACAGATTGTTAGCTTAATCTATATGCAACTATAATTAACCTGCAATTATTATTAACCTCAAGTATGATGCCACATATCACAGCAACCTAAGAAGGTTACTCACTAAAAAGACAATAAAATAAATGATATAAATATGCATTTCAGACTGTATACCTCATAGATTCCCAAATAGCCAAGATTCAAGAAACCTTGACTTGTGCTTAGAAATCACATTTCATCCTTTCTAGGGGAATCAGAGCACAGAATTGTACTGAGGCTGAGAAGATGAACATGTTTCATCATTATCAGGATTATATAGCCACTGGCCCAGCAGGTTTCTGCTAGTGCCTCATTCAGTGCCACTGAGAAAAGGGAACTGAGGGTGGATAGGGAGCAAATCCAGCTAGAGAAATTGTATAAAGAGAATTAGAGCCTCAAAAGCCAGCTGCTTAGAACCTTAAAACAGTTATTATCTTATTTCTAAATTGTCCAAAAGTGCTATGAACATACTTCGGAGAAAAATCTTGTAAATCCAACACTTACTGTAAATCATAGTTGCAAACAGACATAGAACTTCTATGTGGCACAGCCACAAGGGCAGAGAAAAGCCTCAAAGTTTAGGAGTTCTTGTTAATTGTAGCTCTGGGAAGGCATTCGGCAGCCTTCGCTTTTATTAGCCTGCTTCTCAGCAGAGTGGAACTGAGTGTGTCCTATATAGAAGCAGTTAGAGACATCCTCCCTTGTGAAGAAAGATTTAGGCTAAGATATGCCAAGTAAGAGAACAAGACTCTTTTTCCCCCCTCAAGACCTACTCTGAGAAAAGAATTTTATCTTTTATGTACATGGTGTCTACATTATGACTTTGCAAAGACTCTCACATGCATGCCTCAAATGTAGCTATATCCTGATTTCAAGTACAAAACTAGGAAAACAAGGATCACACGGAGGCTTTAAACAAAGCTTAAACAGCAGCCTTCTTGAAGGGTACTGTGTGAATGAATGGCTTGATTCTTTTCCACTGGAGATGGAATGAAACTTATCCCTCCAACCAGAATTAGAAGTGCAAGGGCTAACATCAATGAACAGTCAGTTACATATCCCAGGCCATCTGCTTATTGATTCAGACTTCTGAGCTCATTTTCTAAGGTCTGCTAGAAACACACAAGCCCTCAATTTCTCCTGAAATGCTCAGTCAAGACAGGGTTTCTTCTAACAATGTGTTAATAAGGCCATTAGTCACTCCGTAAGCAGAAAAATCAGAAAGAACACAATCCTTTCTAAGCCATCATAAAACTAAGTAGAAATCTGCATGCACATTCCCTTTTCTTATTCTTTCAAGAAACAGCTACTTAGCACCAAGCACTGTGTGAAGCGCCCAGCATACTGCAGTGCATAAAGCAACACAAGTCCCCACCTTCATGGAGTTTATGTTGTTGGAGGAGAGACACAAAAAAAGCAATTCGGCAGCCATCCCTTTTATTAGCCTGCTTCTCAGCAGAGTGGAACTAAGTGTGTCCTATATAGAAGCAGTTAGAGACATCCTCCCTTGTGAAAGATTTAGGCTAAGATATGCCATGTATGCATAATGTTATGTATAAAATTTTATGTATAAAATTAAAATATGTAAAAGATTAAGGAAAATAACTCTTATAAAGTAAGAGTGTTAAGGAAAATATTACTCTTATAAAGTAAGAATTTTGCCATAGGTTGCTTAGTTTTTGCAGCGTGCAGCTAATGAGAATTGCGTCAAGAAACATGGATGAACTGTCAAGTTCAGGGTAGTGAAACAATGTTTCCAAATCACATAATACATCAAAGAATATGATCTTAAACCTGGGTCTTCCAGTTCCATGCCTTGGGAATTTTCCATTACAAAGCATGTCTACACAGAATCAAAAGTAAATTTAATGTTCCCAAAGAGCTGTGTATTCAGGATCATATAAAGAAAATGTCCAAATGATCTGAAAGACTGAGTGTGTACCTAATATTCGGGGTTCACCCCTCACAGGCTCCAAGAAAGCAGGACCTGATGAGAAGAGAAGGAAGCAGCTGGGTGATCAGCAACGGACCACCTGTTATTTTCTTTTTCTATCTGTTTTTAAAGAAACTGCAATTTTCCTGATTACAGACACTTCTATTCCTTTGGCCTGTTAATATGGGATTAAAAGGTGTATTATTCTGGGGGGAGGTGGTGGAAAAAATGTAGGGCACAATATTTGTTCCTAAGGGCAGAGATAGCCTACAGAGACCCCTGGAATGTGAGTGAGTCTGACTCTTTGATAATTGCTAGAAAAGCCTTCTTTGGAGAGTCTTGGAAATAAACACTTAGGCTGAAATATTTTCATAGACTATTTAGATGGCCACAGAAGGACAGGAGTTGTTTTGTCTAAGTTGAATAATTGTGATTCTTGAAAGGAAAGGAAAGGAAAGTTACCAAGCAAAACAAGGAAACAAATTTTAAGTATGTTGCTTTTTATTAACCCACAGTTACGAGCCTGCTGCAGAATGCACATGACTGAGGTAGCACTGCCAGGGGTACAACAGCACGGCCACATTTAGTGAAACCAATTAGGACTCATAGGCATGCAAAAGGTCAGGGATCATGCAGCAGAATGGACAACACAGTCACAGGTCCGTTTCTTCCATGGCTGCACTAACACAAAACAGGGAGAATCGAGCAATTATCTAGTGAAGTTAATCAGGGCTGATGTTCAGTGTTGACCATCCATTTGAATAACTTCCTATTTATTGTTCAAATTGTCCACTAGTTGCATTTTCACCTACTTTCTCCTTTTTCACTCCTCAGAGGGCTAAATATGAAATATAGTGAAAATAAAATATGCACGTGTAAGGTAATTGTGATTGTATTTTACTTCTTTTTCAGCAAAGTCTGTGCTATTTTACCCCTTATAATTGGGCCAAGAGACCAACCGCCCCAGGTCTGATCTGGAGGTGGTTAAAATAGCCAGGAGTGGAAAGAACTAAAGATAAGTTGGCGTGTGAAAGATCCAAGTCCAAGAGACTGAATTCTCTTGCCAATTCTAGAGCATGAACATGGATCCCACAAAGAAAATAAGAAAAATATCAAAATTCAGGAGGATTAGAATTGGGTGTGAGAAAAGGGGAGCTATTCTTACTTAACCAGCTCACCTGACCGATCTCCCCTCACTGATGCGTCTAGTCGAGACTCACTCCCTTACTCCAGCCCCTCTCCCTTAAACTTCTAAGCTGAATACCAACAGCCTGCTGGATGTCTCCAGCTGTACGTATTCTGCCTATATCTCAAATCCAGTTTATTTCCAGCTGATCTGCTTTTCCCCATGAATTTTCAGTTCAGCCTTTATTACCGTTAAAATCAACCCAGATAATCTAAACTAAAACAGCTTGGGATTTACCCTTGAGTCCTTTTCCCCTCATCCCTAATATCTAATCAATTACCAGATCCTTCCGATTTTACTGTCTTTTTAGTTCTACTAAATATGTCTTGCATCCTATCCCATTCTTATTATCAGTGAAAGAATTCAGAGCCTCTTCATGAGTTGTAGGTGGAGGAACTGAGACTGAGGGGTGAAGGAGTTTACAAAGGAGCTGTGATAGAGTCAGGATTCCAGGCTGGGACTCCCAAGTCAGAGCCCTCCCCTGGCCTCTTAACTCATTCAGGCACAGTCCGGGCTCCTGAACATGACGGCAAAGCAAAAATTACACCAAAGCTAAACAGGTAAGGAAGACTTTATGCAGAGTTATTAAAATAGGGGAGACTGGCGAGAATGGAGCCTAAAGCAGCTCCATTGAAACAAAAGGTAAGAGTTTTTCAGAACACAGAGGGTGGCGGTGGGGCTCAGAAGCCATCTGTGTTTATGAACTGGTCTTACCCAAGAGAAAAATTAACTTTCTTTTCATGACATGAGACAGTTTTATAATTTGGAGCAAAGGTGTCCACAGGAAGTTAGGTTGCTCTCCTCCCACGGAAACTGGGAGACGAGATTACTATCTCCCACGATACTTGCATTCCAAACAGATGGCTTCTAGGTCCTTAAGAAAGACATTCCTGTGCTGTAGAACCAGCAAGAGGTTTTGCAAGGTTTTACCAGCAGGTTTCATAAAGAAAATGCTCTAAGAAAAGGGAAGAATGGGCCTACAGTCTGGAATACGGTGTCTGACATGTAGTCAAGCTAAGGGAAATGCTAAAGCCATTGGCCAGTGGGCTGTGGAGGCTTCCATCACACAGCCCTTTGCTTCCTCTCTATCCTCATTACTCGACCTCATAGAATCACACGTTTCACTTCTATGCCATTATCACTATGACTGTGGAAGTAATTTCTGTAAAAGTGTGTTTCTGAAATCTCCATCCAGACTAATCTATCATCAGTTGACTGCTGCTGGGAACGTGGTCTGCTGCTAGGAGCCCGAAGCTGTAGGCATCTTCTTCATCATGAAAAGGAGCCAAGGAACCTCACATTCCCTCCCCTCAGCTGCCAGGAAGGTCTTTAATATTTAAACTTCATCACCTTGAGGAAGACCAAACTGAGCCAAAATACAGATTAAAGAGGAGTAAACTCAGTGCAGTTAGATGTCTCGAGTGTACCTCAGAGGTGATGTTAGTGGCATTTGTGGGCCTGGAAGCACAGTGGGTAGAATATTGTATTAATCATGTTCATCTGTGATCATGAAATTCAAGTGTTCTTTAGTTAAAACTAAGCGAACCTTCTCAGTTAAATACTTTAGTATATTTATTTGTATACCAGTCAAAGATACTTTGATGAATGTTTCACTGGTAAACTTGGCTCAAGGACTATTAGGTAAAATTTAGGTTTAATCACATGCATCTAACAAGAGTTGTCAAAGTGATAGTGTGCCAATTACTGAATCCTGCTTTCTGCTAACTCAGTGGGTAGAGAGGGCAGACATTAAGCTTATAATCTAATAAACCATACAAATGTATACATCCTGTGGACTGGGACGAGGTATGCTTGGTGGTGGGAGGGTTGATTAGTAAAGGGAGTTCAGGAAAAGCTTCACTGAGAATTTGGCTTCTAAAGAATGGTAGGAATTAACCAGGTGATGAAGAGAGGAGGGCATTCCAGGTGAAGAGACCTGTTATGTAGAAATGACTCAAAGTAGGGCAATCTGGCTGATGCACAGACAGGGAGGGAAATGTAAGTCAAAAAATGGTTGGATAATAAGGCCAAGGTGAGTCCAGATGAGACCTTTTGGATATTCCAAGAGTTCGGGGGAAGGCTGCTGAGTTGGTCCAATCTAGAAACAACGGTATTTTGCTTCAGAATGTTAGTGGTTGATTTGTCACTGGCTCCATGAATTTTGGCCATCAGTGAGCAGAAAAAAGTTCATGAGATGTTTGCTGAAAAGCACAAATCCTCTTGACACCTAATCCAATTTTACAAAGTGCCCCTGATTAAAACCTGATTCTTTGTTTTTTCCACCTTTACCTCCAAAAGTTTGTGTCCTTATATTAACTGTGTGAACATCGGTTGAAATGCCTTGCTTATAGGAATGTCAGGACTGCATGCAGAAATGTTTCTAGGTTTTCTGTTTGCTACGTGTGTTGTATCAGAGCATACATTACATAGCTCAGATTCCTTCAGAAGTACAAATCATGAACAACGGTGGCCCAGAAAGAGTAGATAGAAAATAGAGGGTGTTTACAAATTAGGAATTTGCTTTATTTTTATTTTTGATACATGCTGGTTGTTATCACCTGTATTCTTTCTCTAAGAAACTACTATTGAGTCATGTAGAGTCAGGTATTGGGCCTCTTCAGAGGCTGAGGTTTGCCACTTCTATACACTTTACTTCCAAACAGATGAGGTTAGAGAAACAAAGATCCCCAGAATGAGAAATTATTTTCATGCTTGCGGCCTTTTTATAGCTACCTTAGAGAATCAAAATTTGAGTTAAATGGAGGAATTTGGGTGCATTTCAGTTTTTAATTATGACATAGGTAATATTTTGTGGAAAAGCTTCTTACATTTGAATTATACTAATTGGCCCTATCAGTTAGATTCTTCCCCTTGATTACTTATTTGTAGGTTTCATCTCAGTTCAAGCTTAAGTTTAAGGACAGTTTAAGGACAAGACCACTGAATTGCCATTTTTATTAAAATATATTTGTGCATCCATTCCAAAGTTTTCATTATATAATGAGAAGAATTCAATGAAATCAGCTATGTACTATTAATTGACAACAGGGACTGTGTTGCACACATAATCAATGTGGCTATTCTAACTTCAGATTGAGAGGTAACAAGAAACAGGAAGGGTATAGAGGCTGGGAGAACCTGTTAGGAGAGGGAACCTGGCTCTTAGAGCTAATACCACGAGGAGGTGGCGAAACCCTGGAGGGAGTGGCTATATTGTACCCAGAGAGGCTGAATCATTAAGCAGTGGGGCTCCCAGATGAGACAAACATTCTATTGCCCTACTTTTTGTTGTTGTTGTTATCATTAATCTACAATTACATGAAGAACATTATGTTTACTAGGCTCCCCTCTTCACCAAGTCCCCCCTGCAAACCCCATTATAGTTACTGTCCATCAGCGTAGTAAGATGCTGAAGAATCACTACTTGTCTTCTCTGTGTTGCACATCTCTCCCTATGCCCCCCGCACATTATACATGCTAATCGTAATGCCCCCTTTCTTTTTCCCTGCCCTTATCCCTCCCTTCCCACCCATCCTCCCCAGTCCCTTTCCCTTTGGTAACTGTTAGTCCATTCTTGGGTTCTGTGCGTCTGCTGCTGTTCTGTTCCTTCAGTTTTTCTTTGTTCTTATACTCCACATATGAGTGAAATCATTTGGTACTTGTCTTTCTCTGCCTGGCTTATTTCACTGAGCATAATGTCCTCTAGCTCCATCCATCTGGTTGCAAATGGTAGGATTTGTTTTCTTATGGCTGAATAATAATTCATTGTGTATATGTACCACATCTTCTTTATCCATTCATCTACTGATGGACACTAAGGTTGCTTCCATTTCTTGGCTGTTGTAAATAGTGCTGTGATAAACATAGAGGTGCATCTGTCTTTTTCAAACTGGGTTGTTGTATTCTTAGGGTAAATTCCTAGAAGTGGACTTCCTGGGTCAAATAGTATGTCTATTTTGAGCTTTTTGAGGAACCTCCATACTGCTTTCCACAATGGTTGAACTAATTTACATTTCCACCAGCAGTGTAGGAGGGTTCCTTTTTCTCCACAACCTCGCCAACATTTGTTGTTGTTTGTCTTTTGGATGGTGGTGATCCTTACTGGTGTGAGGTGATATCTCATTGTGGTTTTAATTTGCATTTCTCTGATGACTAGCGATGTGGAGCATCTTTTTATGTGTCTGTTGTCTATTGCCCTACTTACAAAGTGAGCAAAAAACAGTTGCATATTAGTAGACTACTGGATATCAGCAGCAACTGCAGACACCACCCAGTTCTTTCTGGTAGGCTTTGGATCCCTGTGTGACCACAGAAAGGGGAAGAGAACACCTTTACTAGCTGAGATGGATTATTAAGCTGCTTGAGTGGCATGAGGATCAAGAGAGACAGAGATTGAGATGGAGGGAGATAGGGGGAGAAAGAGAGAAAGACTGATGGAGATTGATTTTTTTTAAACATACTGTACACTTAGCAAATAATAGGGGCAATATATTTTTGATTGAATTCCATTAGCTTTTGCACTCATCATTTAAGATACAGCTTGAGATACCTAAGTAACTCACTCACCCTCCCCTATATTTTATATTCTTTCTTTCTCTCATTTTATACCTCCCTCCTCTGGCCCCTTCCCCTCTTCCCTAATATTGAAGAGGAGATACTCCACATACAACTGCATCTGGTTACATCAGCGTGAGTGTTTGCAGTTGTGGGCAGGCTTGTTTTCCCAGCTTTATTGAGATACAACTGACATACAACACTGTATAAATTTAAGATGTACCACATGATGTGATATGTGTATATATTGTAAAATGATCATCATAAGAAGCTTAGGTAACACTGTTAGGGAGCTGTTGAGTTTATTTCCCTCGGTTCTTGTCCCTCTGCAACAAAGAGTTGGAGGGCAGAGGCACAGCAGTGAAGGAGAGTAAAAGATTTATTTGAAGTTATACACTTAAAGGGAGAGAAAATGTGGGTATCCTCAGACAGGAAGCACCCTGAAATGTTGGGGATTCCCTCTTTTAAGGATTTTTCAAAGGGCCAGGGGGTATGAACTCGTCAAGTGGCCTCAAGATGCTTATCTCAGGAGAGAGACACCATGTCTCCTCTCCTCTATTATCAGTCCTCCAGGTACTTCTGCAAACTTAACACAGGAAATTTACTGATTCGGTTCCACCCCAGGAGAGTGGCCTCCCTCTGGGAACATATCAATCAAGACTGCCTGCCTGCTCATCTCTGGGCTTTTTTCATCAGAGGCAGGAGCAGTTAACTATGACGTTTGTCTCCTGCCCTGGTTACAAATTACTTGATTAGAGGCTGGAGGGAGGAAAAACAGCATACAGGTTAAGTTAAAGAATAAGCTGGGCTAAAGTAAATCTTACAATGGCATGATCGAATTGACACAATGAAGACATGAGCTATTTGGATATTTTTCTTTATCTGGGTAATATCTGGACATTCCAAGTTACTCCTGGCCTTTGGAGCTTCAACTGACTAACTCATTAACTCTGTCAATCTTTTCTGCCTTTATCTGGTTAACTCTTTGAGTCCCTTTTAGTGGGATTTCCTGGCCTTATTCTCTCTCCACCCTGCTCATATCTATTTTTCTGCCTAACAGCACCTCCATCTCCTCACATAGTCACCATAGTTTATTTTTATTTTTTTGTAGTGAGAACTTTAAAAATCTACTCTCTTAGCAACTTTTAAATACATGATACAGTATTGTTAACTATAGTCACCATGCTGCACTTTACATCTGCAGAACTTATTCACCTTATAACAGGAAGTCTGCATCCTCTGACCACTGGAACCCATTTCCTCCGCTGTCACTCGGTTCCCCTGTCCCTGGCAACTACCAGGCTATTATTTCTTTCTGCAAGTTTGTTTCTCTTGGAGTTCACGCATAAGTAAGTTTATAGACAAAATATTTGTCTTTCTCTGTTTTATTCTACTTAGCATAATGCTTTCAAGTTCCATCCATGTTGTCACAAATGACAGGACTTTCTTCTTTTTGATGGCTGAATAAGATACATATTCACACACACATATATGTATATATTCATATGTATATATGTATGTATGTTATATATACATATATATATGTAAAACATTTTATCCATTCATCTGTGAATGAACACAGGCTTTTTTTCTCATGTCTTGGCTATTGTAAATAATACTACAACAAATATGGACATGCACATATCTATTTAAGACAGTAATTTCATTTCTTTTGGATAGATGGCCATAAGCAGAATTTCTGCATTATGTGGTGGTTCTGATTTCCATAATGGCTGCACCCATTTACATTCTCACTTACAGTACACAAGTGTTCCCTTTTCTTCACAGCCTTATCAGTCTTTGTGATCTGTCTTTTTGACAAGAGCCATTCTAACAAGTGTGAGGTGATAACTCATTGTGGTTTTGATTTGCATTTCCCTGATGATTAGTGGTAAACATCTTTTCATGTACCTATGGACCACCTGTATGTCTTCTTTGGGAAAATGTCTATTCAAATCATAGGGGTAGAAGTGACACCTTCTTTGTATATGCAGTTAAGAACATGGTAATATCTCAACCAATATCATGGAGCCATTTGGAATCTTCTGAGCTGTCTTCTCTATCTTCATGATGTATGACCAACTTGTTGGATGTCTTTATGTATCTTGTTTTAGGATGTCCTTATGTATCTGGAAGCTCAAGAAATACTTTAATACTTTTAAAGTATCCTCTTAATGTCAGTTTCCACTTTTGAATAACCCTTTTCTGGTTATCTTGTGATCTTGGTTCTCTATTCCCCTCCCTACCTCTGCTTCCAAGCATTGTGATATTGAAATAACAATTAATAGGCAATAATAGCAACTTTCTTGTTTACAAAAATCAGGCACTAGATTATTTCCTTTATATGCACTATCTCAATCTGGGCTTCTAGCCAAATTCTGCATGAAAAACTTAAATGACATCCTATTGTTTTTTGGATGAAGACCTAGGGTCCCCCAATGCTTAACGTGTTCTAGCCCCTATCTAACTTTCAAGTCTCATTTGTCTTTTACTGATTTCCTCTCCTACAGGCACACACCTAGAGTTGTTTAAAAACTCTATTGCTTTCTTGCTCCAGGGCTTTTCCAATCACTATTCTAAGTATCAGAAGCACTCTTGCTCATAGGCCTTTCTTACTGCTCCCTTTTAAGTCCTGTTAGTTACTTTCATGGCTGAAAAAGACCATGTTCTTTTTATTTTGGAGCACATGTGCCAATTTGTTTTATATCCATTGATGTTGTTATTTGACTAATGTCTTTTTTGTCTCACTGGTCCTGAAGTTCCACAACAGTGAGGCTGACTCTATTTGTGTTCATTATTGCATACCAGCTGATATTACAGTAAGGGGTCAATATCTGTACTGAATAAATAAGTGAATAAGGCTTATATCTATCTTACGTTTGACCAACTCTACAAAAGGAGCTATTTTTCCATGGCAGCAAATTGTTTTGCCCTCCTGAGACGCATATGAGACCCATTAGAAGTATCAGTGATTCAGTGACTATGAGCGATCAGACGTCAATTTATTACACCAAGGTTCTGGTCACTACAAACACTGTCAGAAGACCCATCATACAGTTTTGATCCAGTTGATCTATTTGTTGCCTTTCAGGCTTTGATCAACATTGTGGTACTATAGAAAGGGAAGAGAAAGGGATTGGCCTTTACAAAGGGTTTGCTATCTTCCTGGGACCCAATGTAGTGCTTTTCATAGATTCAATTCAAATTTCTATCTGTGCATTAAAAATGGACTAAAAATTGTGAGATATTTTGGAAACAGGAAACTTCTGCAATCTTAACTATTTTCCAGAAGACTGTTTGAAATACTCAATTGTACCTGCTTCATTAGATAATTCACTCATCTACTGATAACATTTGTGAAAATGGAAAAGATTTTCAGCAATGTCATTCTTGGGAGAAAATCCAGTGAAGTTAAAATTCACTGGAACTTTTCCCCCCAAAGATTAGGCGTCTTTGTTATTCATTAGTCAGTTCCTGCAGGGGCAACACTGTAAGAGAGCAAATGGACTGACCGCTAGTAATTAGTCTCCAGTAGTGATTCCTTCCTACTTAATGTGAGTGTTTTTCTCTGTCTATTGCATGAACACCTTTGGTGGCTGTTGCCTGTTAATGATTTAAGAGGTTGTGACTTTATTTAAATAATAATCAACTGGATGACAAATTTTTCAGAAGATGCAAGAATTCAGAAAGGAGAAGAAAATGATGTGGGAGAACCCTTTATCACATGTCAAACCATTGCTAAATGAGTATCTGGCAGAGTGAGATCAGTAAATAATGGAAGAAGAGAAAATCAATAAAAATGATGATGACAGATATTTCACAAGAGACTGACTTGAGAATCCAAGAATTAAAGGGAGCATTGGCAAAACTGAAGAGGCTGTTGAATATATTCACAGGACTGATACTGTCGTGATATTGTAATGAAAAGTGCCATGTTAACATTTGAAGGGAAAATTATGATCTTCCAATCCAATCAACACCCAACTCTATTTGTTTGTTCTCTAATTTATATATACTTCTAAAACACTGACAAAATGAACACATTTTTATATATTTTATGACTTTTAAAGATACATTTCCAATCAAACATATTAATTTCATTCACTATTTAATGAAATTTAGCCTTCTTTGTAGTGACTTTATTTTCTGTGTCCTTTGCTAGGTTCCAATTACCCTCACATGATGAAGATGGCATTCAAGTCACTAGATTTCATTCCGTCCTTTCTAGTAAGCAAGTAAACCTCATTCTCCCCTTCTCCCTTCATTTTTTTCCCCACTCCCAACCATCTATACCAGTCCCATAAAACTAAAACTTGGATTAAAACTCCAAGGGAAAAACTTACCTCATTCTTTATATATGTATGCCCTTACCCACCCTATAGCAAATATCAGACCAGTAGAAATACTGGGGAAAAGTGTCCTTGGTAATATTTGCTTTCTCCTTTATGAATAATGACTATGATCTACAAGGCTGAGTGTGATTAAGGTTGGGATGACATTCTCTGGGTACCATGTTCTCTGGATCCTGAATCTCTTTCTTGGACACTTCTTCTTTAGTGACTCATGTGCTGAAACTGCAGCTCATTTTTTAATCGGCATGATTCCAATGAAGTCCCCACATTGTTTTCACCGTTGCAAGAGAGGAAGACAAATGATTCAACAAAATGCCAGGTCAGATCCCTGACCTATTGATGATTAGACAAGTGAAGTATATGTACCGTTCAAATAGCTGTTTTGAAGTACTGTTGATTCATTCAGAAAAAAAAGTAAAAATTAATCTTCAGGATTATACTGAGTGCATGAGTCAGCAATGAGCACATTATGTGGGGCCAAGACTTCACATAGAAAATAATGACTTTGATTGGTTTTTTTTAATTTATTTTTTATCTGAATTTTATTTTTGGTTTGAACTATTGAGAAAAATTCTTTAGTTTATATGTCTGAATAACTTAAGTGGAAGAATTGGCTACTAAAATTGTACATGAAAGGATACGTCTATTTATAGGTACAAACTATTAAGTCGTTTATCATATTCTCATATTATTATTATGTTCAGAATTTCAGATTTTTAGGACAAAAAGCAATTAAGTGTGTTAGCTTACGTTATTACTGAAATTTAAAGGGAGATTTTCAATTCTCCTTGTATCTTTGGAAGCAAAATTAAATATTTTAAACTCTTCCTATTTAATGCATTTTAAAACCTGAGCAAAGAGCAATAAAATATATAAATGTCCAATTAAAAATGGCACTTTTAGGCATTAGTACTTTGCATACAAATTGACATCCATTATATGTGCATACATATTTTAAATATATGTGCAAAATCATGTTTAATAGTAATTGAGAAGTACATTTCAAAACCCCAGACTTCTATTTTTTTATATATGTATTCTAAAGCAGTTGGTTTTACTTTAATCTTAATAATGTAACAATCATTTTAAAGAAACTGTTTATAACTTTTCAGGTACAAACAGTCTATCATTAATGAAAGTCTAATTTGATATGAATTACCATTATTTTATATAAGTTCCAATTTGCCACAGATGAATTAAATTACTCCAACACACAGGAAAATTATTCTTTTGCATTGCTTACAAAAGAAATGATTGATTGATTGCATGGTTGATTTAATGATGGATATTCCATCTTATTCCACTAAGAATTTGTGACAACTAATGGAAAAGATATATACAATAAGATGGTAAAACGTAAGTTAAAACTCAGGGCTAAGGAAAACAAATATAACAAGAGGTCAGTATTATGGTTAAGAACAGAAGAGATATTCAGGTAATAAACTCCTACACAGTTGAACTTTGAATTTGTTTCTGGCAGCCGAAGTGAAATGGAGACATAAGCAGTTATATAGATATTATGTTTCTTAAGAAAAAGGAAAGAAGGTATTTTGACATGAGTGATATTCATGTTTGATTGTACCAAAAAATCCTAGTAGCTTCTCACTATGTTTTGGATATTTTTATTATTATAATTTTAAACAAATTCAGTGCATTGATCAGGGTTTTATTCTTGGCTCTATCTCTAAGTATTTGTTTGATTTTAGTAATTCATTTAACTTTTGACTTCAGTTTCTTTATCTGTAAAGGAAAGGAGTTGCTTAGGCAAGGTGACATTTACCAAAGTCTTCTGTAGTTCCAATAATCTCATGTTCAATGGGTTGCCATTTCTCCAGCACAGACAGAAAGGCACTTGATATTTCAACAGGCATATTTTATAGGTAAATTTCTCATTAGGGGGAAATTGGTTTAAGCTAGGGGGTCATTAAGCAATCATGTCAAATGCTGCTGATAACCAAATAAGAGAACTGATCAGTTTGGTTAGCCTGAGAGGCCACTTAGGAAATAAAAAGAGAAGCTAGAATCAAAGTGTGCTGGTTACTTATTTCCTAGCCTATCTCCCTCTATTCACAGTCCCAACTGCCTCCAAGGTGATAATCAAGAAGGGCAGGAACACAGTATTACTCTATCCCAAAATCTTGAAGTGTCAGGAGAGAGTGTCTGCTCAGTAATCGTTGCCCAATGACAGACTCTCCAATCTCCTCTCCTCGTGCTCACATGTTATCAAATCAGTGTCTTGCCAATCACTGTGCAGCCTCAGAAACAACTAATGTGGGGTCTGGGGGTCTAATGTCATTGTCTGTCTTGAAAATTGTGCGAGGTCAAAATAACTTAGAAAATCCCTAAGAGGCTTGTAAATTATGGCATGTTGGATTGTGAAAAAATCTTTTAATGTGTTTTATGTGTGTGTGTGTGTGTGTGTGTACTATACATACATGTATAATATGTAATAGAAAACACAAGTTGAATATAAGCTAACCATATTTTTAATAACAAGTAAGAGAGAGAGAAATTAAAGAAGGAAAATGAACATGTATCACTGAATATGCATGGGTTAAATGTGTGTATGGTGTACCATTATATCCCTAAATAGCATCAGATGTATGAGACTAAAATCAGCAATGGGTGAATTGATGTCAGGATGAGTGTGATTCCCAGTTCACACTTCACGTACCCAGAGGGTGAGACCTACAGGTCACAGTACTTACTGTTAATATCTGGAGCTGGTCCACAGAACCTGCCTCCTGTTTGCTTCAGCAGTTGGACAGAGAGAATTCCATTCCTCCCTTTCTCCAACCCAATCCTCAAATCATTACATCGAGGACAACATTGTTAGTGATGAAGATCTTTGGAAGTCTAGAGAATTCTGTGTGATCCCTTGGAAACCTTCATGAGACTGTCAACAGCTTCTCAGACCACCTACCATTTCAACCCTGAAGGCAGCAAGTTCAGGCACAATGGGCTAGGTTATACAGCCACATGAAACAACTCTAAAAGCCCAGAGGATTAAAATCACAAAGGTTTATTTCTTGTTCACACTACATGTCCACAGTGGATTGGCTGAGGTTCTGCTTCAAGCTGTGCTCATCCTGAAACTCAGGTTGGCGGAGCAGTCATGATGTGAAATTTGTTCTACGCCACGGCAAAAAGCAGGAGAAATGAATTAAATCACACCTGGTCTCTTTAACAGTTCTCCTTGGAAGAGGTACTTGTCCCTTCTGCATACTCTATATTGGTCCAAGAAAGTCAGGTGGCATTCCTTGTAACAAGGAGATGAGCAGGTGCAATCCTATCCTACGCTTATGAACACAGTGGGAAATACTTGCTCAGTAGAGCTGATAACCATTGCAACACACAGCTGTGCCAAAGAGTAAATTCTGCAGATCTCCAGGTCCTCTCTGATCTGGCCTATGTTCTCAAATAAACTTCAGGAATTGGGCAGTTGTTCTAGCTCAGCTACACAGAATGACTCACATATCACAGTGGAGGAACAAATAGTCTCGCCACTCTTCCCCTTTATTTAAGAAAGACGGCAGGTGGACATTCCTGGTAGAATCTCAAGTGCCACAGGAGTGCCAGCATGATGAATTTTTTTGTTAAATTAATCCCTGTGGCAGACAGAATAATGGGCCCTAAGGATGTCCATGTTTAAGTCCCCAGAACCAGTGAATATGTTGTTAGATGGCAAAGTAGAACTAAGGTTCAATATGAAATTAAGGCTATTAATTAGCTGACCTTGATATAGGGAGATGATCCTGAATTATGTAGATGGATCAAAAGTCAGAGTGATGTCATATAAGGAGGACTCAGTCCACCGTTGCTGGCTTTGAAGACTTAGGAAGTATGTCAGGAGGCAAGGAATGTAAGTAGCCCCCGGAAGTTAGAAAAGCAAGGAAACAGATTCTCCCCAAAGCCTGCAGAAGAGAATGCAGTCCTGCCAACACATCCTTCTCAGACTTCTGACATATGGAATTGTAAGATAATACATTTGCATTGTTCTAAGCCACTAAATTTGCGGCAATTTGTTAAAGCAAAAAAAAAATACAATTCCTTTTTTTAAACGAACTTGTACTTCTAAAACCATTGCTACTCTCAGAAGTGGTTAACTAGTTCCATAATTTGGCCACATAATGTGTATTTTAAAAGTGAAAGGAATATAAAGAAGTACATTGGCCCACATGTCTTTTTTTAAGAGAAAATTCTCCCAAACCATATGTCCAAATACATCACATCTATCTCAAGCAGAAATGTGGCTTGGTGTGCAGGAGAGATTTCAGTGCCTGGATTCTTAGACTTCTTTGGGAACAGACACAAACATTTTAATTCATGTGCTTAACTCCATTGACTGTCACACCCTATGTTTCCATTGCCTTCTTATGATTGTGTTAAATCTCTTATAGCAACCACCTGTCTTCACAGCTGCTTTTGATTCAGAGACAGTATTTTCAGAGATTTAATCAAAAGACAGCCATAAAAAGGTGGCATGTTAAAATTATATACCAAACTTGCCAAGGGCAAAAACCATTTCTTACCATCATTTATATATGCTTCATTAACTTTCTTGGAACAGGAGGTCAAGATGTCTGAAATAAATGAATTCATGTGGTGTGCAACAGTATCTCAGAGGTCCCCAGACAGGGAATGTACATGCATTAGGAAATAGAGAGGGACACTGAAGTAATCTGAGAGCATAGAACTGGAGTTTGAAAATCAGAGTTCAAGTTCTGAGTGTAACTCAATAACTAAGTAATCTTGGACAAGTTATTTCACCTCCCTAAGTCTAAATCTCTTCATTCTTAAAATGTAAGTAAAATAATATTACTGACTTCCACTTTTTCCTTGGGGAAACTACTACCCACACAAGATATCTTGCCTTCAATAAAGAAATTATAAGCCATACAATACGGAAAAAAAAAAAAAGACTTCCAAGGAATAAAGCAACCAATAGAACCAGACTCAGCTATGCACAGATGTTGAAACTATCTGGCAAGGAAATCAAAATAATGATTATTTAATGGTTCAGATGGGAAACGTAGACAGCATGCAAACTCACATGGGTAGTTTCTGCAGAGAATTAGAACTATAAGAAAAATAAAATGGAAACACTAAAAATGCAAAACACTAACTGGATTAAGAATGCCTTTAACAAATTCTTCAGTAGAATCAACTCAACTGAGAAAACAATCAATGAACTTGAAGCAGGTGAATGAATACAAGTCACCTAAACAGGCACAAAAGGGAAAAAGAATGAAGAAACGACAACAAAAGCAATCAGAAGAAAGCATCCAATCTGAAGAAAGCTATACCCTAATATATGTGCAACTGCAATTCTACGAGGAAAAGAGAATGAGAACAGAGTAGGCAAGGTAGTAAGAAATCATGATTTAATTTTTTTCAAAATTAATAACATACCAATCCACAGATCCAAAAATCTCAGAGATAAATACAACTCATACACACACCCACACACACTGCCCTTGGCATGTCACATTCAAATTGCTTTAAACAAAAAACAAAATGAAAATTTTAAAGGTAGGCAGGGAAAAAGATACGCGACATAGAAAGGAGCAAAAATAAGAATGAAATCAGCTTCCTGGCAGAAACCATACAAGCCAAAAGACAAAGGAGTGACATTTTTAAAACAATGCAAGAAGAAAAAAGCATTTAAACCCAAAACTCTATATTCACAAAATATAAATACATAGAAAATAGCTAGTCAGTCAATTTTAATATAGACTTTTGAGAATCATAATAAATGTGAATGGTCTAAATACCAATTAAAAGAAAGAGATTATCAGATGGGAGAAGAAGTAAGATACAAACCCTTTTCACAAGAAACAATGTTAAGTATGAAGACTTAGATAGGTGGGAAAAGGTAAACCCACAGATAGCTGGAGGAGCTATGCTAACATAAGAAGTAGGCTTCATGTCTGAGTCATGTGGGCTATTCACCAGCATTGACTTTAAAAATCTATCATGAAACAGTCATATTTAGAGGAGTTAATATATTAAGTATGATAGTCAGCAATAGCTAAAAGCTCACTGTCCTTGTACTTCACAGGCGCTATCGCAATCCTTACAACAATCTTTTCAGATGTTTGAAGTGCCTGTATTATTCACACTTTTCAGATGAAAAAAATAAGTCATAGAGCGAAGAAGCATTTTGCCCAGAGTACATAACAAATAGCTATTAAGTGGTAGAACCAGGATATTAATCACTGTGCTGTATTCTTTACAAAAGAGTAAGCTTTTATTATGCCTTCTATGGCCTTATGCTGGTCTTCCGATGTGAGGACATTAAAAATAAACCAACTCATTCTCTAAGCTGCGCTTTCTTTTAGATGGGTGGGTGTTGCTTCAGTTCTTTTGAATGCCTTGACTTCACCTGTTTCTTTCAAGAAAATGAAATGTTCATCCATATCCTA
The DNA here is from genome assembly GCF_040802235.1 of Manis javanica. Classification (NCBI taxonomy): domain Eukaryota; kingdom Metazoa; phylum Chordata; class Mammalia; order Pholidota; family Manidae; genus Manis; species Manis javanica. Next base: position 9,806,962 of record NC_133167.1, on the reverse strand, counting down.
CCCAACTGAAAGTCCCTGCTACAATAAAGGCTGTGACATTATGAAATGTCAGAAGCCAAAGGGCTGTAGAAGATCAATATACTCTGGGTATGGTGCTGTTATGACCAGAAGGAGACAGAGGGGCAACAGGTCAAGCAACTTGCCCACAGCAGTCACAGCAGCTAATTTCAAAACAGGACTAAACACCAGGTCACCTAGAATCAAATACATCACTTTTTTCTCTTCCTCTCTATGAGTCGTTGTGGCTGTAATGCTCACACACAGAGTAAAACTCTATGGAAAGGAATAGTACTAGACTATTGTGAATGGGATGAGTTCTAATAATTCATTTACAAACTGATTATTTGGTAGCAGATGCATATTTTACTCAAGGAACCACATGGATGGAGATCAAGGGCCCCTAAAAGTGTCAGTATGTGAAAAAAAGCATTAATGGTGGGCTTCGAGACTATTTATAATGTTTCTATGGGAAACTGCCTTCAGAGTCCCCATCTCTTCTCCAGATGCCTATCACCCTGCAGCATCCTGGGCACCAGGACTTGCTAGTTCCCAGTTTTTTTCTCTAAAAGAAACAGCACTTCCTGGACAGTGTTTCCCAAAGAATTATATTTTGGGGGATGTGGCCACGGTGCTGGTCTTGGAGGGAGCAGGCCTTCTAGGATAGAGAATGATCTTAAGCTTATACTTGAGACAGTATCTGATATTTGTACCTAAACCTCAATTTATTAAGAGTGATGGGTTTTTTTCTTTCCTGGAAGAGTTTTTAATAAATAGGACACAAATGTAAATATACTCCTTTTGTATGAATTTGAAAACAGATAATCTTTCAATAAAACTCATTGGTGGAAGACCTTGGTCTAGTTTGCAAAATATTAGCATGCTTGCTCCATTTAAAAAAAGGAATCCATTTTTTCCCCCTAGAACAAACTTTCTTAGAGACAAAACCTTGAGATTCTTTAGCATGGGCATTAGTAAAATGTTAAAGTTAGGTTAATTTTAGGTTAAAGTTAGGTTCGGTTAGGAAGTCTAAATCAAAATACCTTCTCTTTCAAAAGTTCATCTCTGATGATTTTCTTATTCAAAGTCACATATAAAACCCTTTTTATTGAACTAGAATCCAGTAAGCCAAATAAAACAAAAATAACCACAAAAAATACAGGATAAAAAGGGCAAGTGACTTCAGGTTCAAGCTTACATACGGTAAAGGTGACAAATCATTTGTTTGCAAAAATGACATTTTCAGAATTTGTTGGTTTTAAAAGATGATTTTGCTTTTTGAGGCTGCCCCCATCTGTTCTAATGATATCAGTATTTGTCCAAATTGTGCATCAGAATTTCTTTTTTTCCCCTACATTTGAAATGAAGTATGAATTTTTCAATCAAGACAAGAAAGAAAACTGAACCTGAAGCCAGAAGAACTTGGTGGATGACCTAACTCTGCTAACATACTATTGTATGGATTTTTAAATCTAATTATTTTCTTCATTTAATTTCCTTTTGCTTCAAATTTTTCACCTAGGAAGTGGAAATAATTATATTTGTCATAATTTGAAGTCACAAGGAGGTGATGATCAAGTAATTTAATATGTGAAAGGACACTTGATAAAATATGAATCTTACTACAGAAATGCCAGCTACCAATATAAAAGAAATTGACTTTCCTTCCATAACTGCACTATAGCACTAGAACACACTGGAGTCTCTTTTATTTTCATAATACCTAGCTGTGTGACCTTAGCAAATCAAACTTTTTGTAAAACAAATGAATAAAGAACCTCTACTGAAACTTCTAGATCTAAATTTATTTTTTCCTTTCTATTTTTTCCCCCTGAGCTGGACTGTTAGTCAGACACCCTTGGTTCTCGGTCTATCATGAAACTAACACAGGAACATTTCTTCCCTCCACAGCTCAGCTTTATTATTGGAGACACCTTCCAGCTTTGGTAACCAGTGATTTTAAGAAATCTGTAATGTAATCCACATAACTCACTGTACATTCAAAAATGAGAATATTCATTGTAAAAACCAACTGGAGCTTTCACAGAGGTAAGGTGTTACAGTATAACAACTCAAAGAACCATAAACAATTCCTTTTTAAAAAACCACACTGAGAAGTTTCTAAAGTATGTGATACAATTTTGAGATCAATCTTCACAGGGTATTGCCTCATTAAAATTTTAGTCACATCTTTGATTCATTGAAAATTTTAAAATGTAGAAGGCAACACAAAAAGTTCTATAATTAACTTGATATATTATTAAATCATTTTGTTTTCTCTGTCCAATTGTTAAGCAGAATGTCTTGAATTGCTTTAGAGTTTATAAGAGAAATAGTGATATAAACACCAACTTAATTTTAAAGATATTGAAAAGGTTTAGATGTAGATAACAGAAACATTGATAGCAATGTAATTTTTCCTGATTATTGCCATTTTCTTTAAAAAGCTTGTGTTGCATATCAGTCATCAATTCTTTAAATTCGAAGTTTTGTGGACAAGTGGTATGACTGATACAATATTTCTACACACCATTTTTTAATTCTAGTTTCCTTTTTGCATATCGACACCTATGGCTTCCAATTAAATATTATAGAAAGGAAATTATGTTTCCTGTATTCAGTGAAATAAAGGATCAAATTAACTCATCTATTCAAGTTAATTTTTTATATGAGTAAGGATGCTAATAAAACAGCTGAATTACTATACTGATTCGTGTCTATGTGATGTGCCTTGGTGAATAAACAGTAATATTCAAATGGTTTCATTTGCTGCAGCTGATATTAAACCTGTATTAACATGTTCATAGGGTACTACAAAGATACAGGGCGATATCATTGCAATTGGTTTGGTTTTTATAAGGTCATCTTACAGTACTGCAATAGAAATAACTTTAAGGAATTATTGGCATTTCTAATATTTTAGAAAAGTCCCAGCTTTTGAGTAGGAATATAACCCTGATTCAGGCACAGCAATATTGATCTGCAAAAGTGGATTTAAAGCAAACAATCTCTTATCAAAAGTGTCTCTATTGGAGTATGGAAATCACAGTTCATGATGTCAATTCTAATGATCTTAGGGAGCAGAATGGATGGTGTAGAAAGTGACCCCCCAGTTTGCTTGATTTTCAAAATACCTAACACTTTTACCCAAAGATCTGTGGCAATATATACGTGTGTGTGTGTTTAAAAAAACTTCTTCCTGGGGTTCTTTTGCCCTTTTCATGCATTAGGGCAGAGTGGAAAGGCTCAGTAGTGGTTTGCCCCAATTTGGGTCCCGGGTTAGAGAGTTTTCACTTGAGAGCAGCTTCAGGCCGTGCATGGAAGCCACCTCGGGCCTTTCCAGAGCCCTCTGCTACCCTCACAGCGAAGGGATGCTTAAGGAGGAAGTGCCCGTGGACTTGGGAAAGCTGTTTCTTTTCTGAATATAAATATTTCAAGTCTCTAGATGGCAGCATTTAACGCGTTTGAAAAGCAGTGTCGTCCTCTGCCACCCTCAGCTTGCTCCTTAGCTATCCAGAGTCAGCTACCTGTGTGCCCTGGCCTGGGGATGGGGTTTGCTGCTCTCCAAGAATGTGAGCTTAAGATGTTGATCCCAGTGCCTGTTCTCCTTGGCTCCGAGCTGCCTAGATGCTCGCGGGGGGAAAAGGGGCGATAAGGGATGAAGATGATGAGCACTAAGCCCCCTGCCTCTTAGTGAGATGGGCTGTGCGCGCGGCAGTGAGACACCTTCTCCCCATCTCAGGCGCAGCACAAAGGGCGCCAGTAGCAGCCACCTGACCAGCGCGGGGAGCACACCCAGCGCTACAGCCTCAACTTACTCTGAGGTTTTGTGGAGAGAAGAAATAGAAAATCTGCGTCTCAAATTAGCAAAGGACTGAGTCTGCAGGAGAGCGGGACAGGGGCAAAGGGAGGGACGGGAAAACACGTTGCTCTCACCCGGCAGTCTAGGTGGCGTCCGCGACCCACCCCGCGAGGGACCGGGGCAGGGTGGGGTCAGGGGGCGCACGCGACCGGAGAGGTCTCCGAGAAGCTAGCAGGGGGGACGGGGACGTAGGGGCAGCCGGGGCGGGGGGTCCTGGAGCCGCCCGGGGTCTTTCCTGCCTGGGGTCACGGACAGGCGCGGTCTATATGGGGTGAGGGGCCATCCGCCCCTCTACTTCTCCACCTCGCTTTCCACCCCAGCAGCCGCGACCCTCGCCCAGGTCCAGATGGACTGGAAGGGGGTACTTTGCCTCGGTCCTGCGCCCGCCTATTTTCATGCCTACCTTGGAAGCGGGCTCCCCACAAGGCGCGGGACCTCCGCAGGCTGCCTCCGCCGCCAGCGCGGGTGCGGGCTCCCGCCGGCAGCGAGACCCCGGGCCCGGCCCCAGAGGCGGGCACCGCTGTGCCCACCGGGGCGGCTCCGGCGCGCGGGCGGCACCCGGCCTCGCGCTCCGCGGGCGGCGGACAGGGACCGCGTTCTCCCAGGACCCCCCGCGCCCCGCCGCGGCCGGACTCGTTCCCAGCGCAGGGGCCTCCGCCTCCTCGGCGGGAGCCCGGCTCGGACCCGGGCGCCCGCGGCAAGTTCGGGAGCGACGCGGCGCGCACCACGGAGTTCGAGGGGCCCTGGGCTGGGCGACGGGAAGCGGGTCTTACCTCGGCACGGAGAGTAGCGAGTTGCAGGTCATCGTCCGCCGGCGCGCGGGGAAGGCAGGCAGGAACTGGGGCCGCGGACGGCACGCCTGGGGTGAGCGGACCGGGGTCCGAGAACTCAGCGCCCGGCGGGCGCGCGGACCGAGGCGCGCAGGTGGGGCGCCGCGGCTGCGGGAGCCACGCCCCTCCCCGGCGGGGAAGCGCTGCGCGCGGCCCCCCCTCCCCGCCGCCCCCTCTGGTCTCGGCGGGGCGCTTGGCTAGAGCTCCGGCCGCAGTGTCCGGCTCCTGCCCTCCCCCGCGGCAGCCCGGCTCGCTTGCTAGCGGCTCCCAAGCTTTCCCTGCCGCTCCTGGCACCCAGCTGGGGTAAATTCGACTGAATTTCTCTCTCCCCGCCCTTCCCTTTCGTCTCCTCCCTTCCGTCTCTCTTGGGCACAGCAGGTCTGAGCCCTGAAGTTGTTCACCACTTTCCCACATTAACGCTCTACTCTAGCAATGCCCGCATCCCCGCTGGTCGCGGGCCATTCCCGTGGCTGGATTTGATTTTTTTGTTGGTTCGTCTTCTACCATGTCATGGTTGATCACCTAGCCAATGCTCTGGGCGCTCCCAACTATTTTTTTTTTCCCTTTACTTGGACTTTCTTTCCTGTTTTTGATTCTCACATTTTGTCATCTAACACTTTGCCTCACTGGGACTGACTCCTTCCTGGCCTGTTAGAAGCCTGTGCGCACATGGAGATCACAAGACCTACAACAGTGGTCATCCATCAGAGGCCGGCATCCAGGCCCTGGAAGGAAGGGCTGTCGCAAATCCCTAAGTGCCTGCTTCAGTATCTCTTTGAGCAAAAATGACAGTTGTTTTAAGAAGAAAGACATTGGTAGTAGCAAATGATTAGCAGATGTGGTTCTGTTGACTCTGATCCTTTCTCATTAAAAAATTAAAAAAAGAATTTTTTTCAGAAGAAAACCATAGAACTTGCACAAATGGGAAGAGAGAGTATCTGTGCTTTGCCTTGTTCCTCATGGTAAGCACAACTAAAAACTGGAGATTTTAAAACAAACATAAGCAGATGAAAGAAAGCAGACAATCTGGGACTTTGGGAACTCAAGGAATGACATGGTGGAGAGTTCCTGGACTTTCTTTTTGCCTTCTGTACCCCAGACATGGAACTGAAGAAGCTGGCAAATCAGAAATGTCAATGGGGGTTACTTTGCCTTGGTCCTGTGTCCACCTAATTTCATCCCGGGAAAACTCTCCTCTCTAGCCGCAGGACCAGGGAAGTGGCAGCCTAGCAAGATGAAAATGTGTAGACAGTAATGGCTCCATGCTGGCAGAACACCAAAGAAAAATCCTGTGACTCTATCCCAACCATAGCATCAAAGGCCAAGTGGAGAACATAGATTCTACTATTTCTAGGCACCAAGGAGGCACCCAAACCCCCCAGTCCAGGTGGTATCAGAGAAGCTGAGTAGGGAGCCGAAATTCCCATCCCTGTCAGGCAGAAGCAGCCGCCTCCGGGCCTTGGTGTTACGGAACGTGTGGTTCAGCATAGTAGTAACAAGGCCCCCTTCCATTCTCCCCTGGGGGAGTGTAAGAGGAAACAGAGCAGAGAGTCAGAACTTCCACCACTGCCCGGAAGTGATGAGGCCTATGGAACACAGTAACTAGGCACCCCGTCCACTCCACTGAGGGAGGTATCAGTGGACGTCTAGTGAGGAACGTGGACTTCCATCCATATCTGGTACTAAGGACGATATCCTTCTTCCTAAGTGTCAAAGGAAGTCAAGGGGAGAACCCAGACTTCTATCCCCAGCTGGCAGTAAGGACACAGCACCCCCCGCCCCTTGCCACGCAGGAGCAACAAGCAACAGAAACCAACAAAAACAAATGTTTAAATGAGATTCAGAGTCTCCCAACATAATACCCAAAATGTTCAGGCTTTGGTAGGAAATTACTCATCATTCTAAGAACCAGGAAGATTTCAAACTGAATGGGAAAAAAAATAAATAGATACTAACACTGAGATGACAGAGACATTACAATTACCTGACAAAGATTTTAAAGTAGCCGTAATAAAAATGCTTCAGTGAACAATTATCACCGCCCTTGAAACAAATGAAAATTAGAAAGTCGGCAAAAAAAAAGTCTTCAGCAAGTAAATACAATGTGTAAAGAAAAAACAAACGGAAATATTAGAACTTAAAAATAGAGTTATCAAAACACTAATTGCATGACTTAACACATTATGAAGTGGCAGGAGAAAAAGAACAGAATTTCTGGAACATGTAAAGAAAAATGGCTGAAAAATCCCCCGATTTGGCAAAAGGCATAAAGAAATAGGTTCAAGAAGCTGAGCAAAACCCAAACATGGTAAACACAAAGAAATTCACATAAAGATACATCATGGTAAAACTTCTGGAAATCAAAGATGAAGATAAATACTGAAAGCAGTCAGAGAGAAACACTACCTTACCCACAGGAGAAAATTTCAAATAACAATGGATTTCTCATCAGAAACCATGGAGACCAGAAGTAAGTGACACCACAGTTTTCAAGTGCTCAGCAAAAGAATGGTCAGTACAGAGTCCCCTATCCAGTGAAAACATTCTTCAGAAAGGAAGGTGAAATCAAGACATTCCCAGATGAAATAAAACTAAGAGAATTTGTTATCAGTACTCTGAAAGAATGGCTTAAGGAGATTCTCTAAACAGAAAGGAAACCACAAGGAAGGAATCTTGGAACATTAGGAAGGAAAAATACTGTAATCATGTCAGTACAACAGGATTGCTTCTCCTCTTGAGTTTCCTAAATGATATTTAACACTTAAAGCCAAAATTTAACATTATCTGATGTGCTTCTAAATGTTTTTTTTATTTTTTTTGATAATTATTTTTTATTGAAGGGTAGTTGACACACAGTATTACATTAGTTTCAGGTGTACAACACATTGATTCAACATTTATATACATGATAATTCTAGGTACCAGCTATCACCATACCAAGTTGTTAACAATATTTTGACTATATTCCTTATGCTATACATTACATCCCGGTTACTTATTTATTTTACAATTGGAAGTGTGTACTTTTTTTTTTTTTTTTTTGTGAGGGCATCTCTCCTATTTATTGATCAAATGGTTGTTAACAACAATAAAATTCTGTATAGGGGACTCAATGTTCAATGTATAATCATTAATCCATCCCAGGCCTAATTTTCATCAGTCTCCAATCTTCTGAAGCATAACGAACAAGTTCTTATATGGAGAACAAATTCTTACATAGTGAATAAGTTACATGGTGAATAGTACAAGGGCATTCATCATAGAAACTTTCAGTTTTGATCATGCATTATGAACTATAAACAGTCAGTTCAAATATAAATATTCGTTTGACTTATATACTTGATTTATATGTGGATACTACATTTCTCACTTTATTATTATTTTTAATAAAATGCTGAAGTGTTAGGTAGATGCAAGATAAAGGTAGAAAACATAGTTTAGTGTTGTAAGAGAGCAAATGTAGATGATCAGGTGTGTGCCTGTAGACTATGTGTTAATCCAAGCTAGACAAGGGCAATAAGACATCCACGGATGCAGCAGATTTTATTGATCCCCAATTTCTCATCTGATGGCTCCCCTGCAACTGTGCCTGTCTTAGGTTGTTCCTCCCTTGAGGAATCTTACCCGTCTCTGGCTAACCAGTCATCTTCCGGGGCCATACAGGGAAATGTAAAGTTGGTAAGTGAGAGAGAAGCCTTATTGTTTGAAAGGGTTAGTTTTTTACTTCTTTGCATATTTATGCCCTGTGGCTTCTATGCCCAGCATTTGTCTTGAGGTATCTTTACCACTTGGAAGAATTGTGATACACGGTAAATTCGATAAGAGGCACGGATTCTATTTAGGGTTGTAATTAGGGAGGAAGAAGAAAAGCTATAGAAGTAGCAGGCGGAAGAAAACATGGGAAGATTGATTATTTCTTTGACATATCTTCTTGCAGAGTAACTTCAGCATGTATAGGTTTTAAACTACTAATTAAATTGCACACACACATTAACATAATAGGAATACAGTTACATAACCAAAGCAGATCTATAATTACCAGCCATCTCCAGTGAAACCAAGAAAACCAGTTAGGCACCTTAGGCATTTGTGAAAACTTATCTATGATATGGTGGATATTGTCCAACTGAACTTGAACAGTCTGAGAGAAATCAGACAATTTAAAACAACCCATTCCTGGGGACTTTTCACATTCCATATGTTCTTTTAACAGTAAATAGTCTGTAGTTGTAAGATTATGGAGCGCTACAACTTGCACTTCTCCTAATTCTTGGTTAAGTTCCAACAGTGTAGATCCAGTCAAATTTGTTGTTTTACTGTATGCACAGGCCAGCTTAGATATCTCCTTCTTCATTCCCATGGCAAGTCCAGGAACCGGTGGGATGAGTTCATCTACACCTATAGCAGCGCGTGGATCTTTTTTGGGGTTTTTTGATGATCATCTTCTTGCATGAGCCTTCCAGAGAGTGCTGATGTTGGAAGTTCTTTTTCATATCGTATCTTAGTTCATTTTTGGGGTAGCCAAAATAGGCTTTGATCCTCTGTATAAGCACAAAAAAATTCTTTGCCTACCCTTTTATATGCCCTTTATACCATTGTGTAGAACTCGTTGGAGGTCACCACACAGGAACTGCTTTTTTTTTTTGTTATCATTTATCTACGCTTAACTGATGAATATTAAGTTTACTAGGCTCTCCCCTATACCAGGTCCCTCCTATAAACCCCTTTACAGTCACAGTCCATCAGCATAGCAAAATGTTGTAGAGTCACTACTTGTCTTCTCTGTGTTGTACAGCCCTACGCTTTCTCTCACCCCCCATGCATGCTAATCTTAATACCCCCTTTCTTCTCCCCCCCCTTGTCCCTCCCTACCCACCCATCCTCCCCAGTCCCTTTCCCTTTGGTACCTGTTAGTCCATTCTTCAGTTCTGTGATTCTGCTGCTGTTTTGTTCCTTCAGTTTTTCCTTTGTTCTTATACTCCACAGATGAGTGAAATCATTTGGTTTTTCTCTTTCTCCATTTGGCTTATTTCACTGAGTATAATACCCTCCAGCTCCATCCATGTTGCTGCAAATGGTAGGATTTGCCCTTTTCTTATGGCTGAGTAGTATTCCATTGTGTATATGTACCACATCTTCTTTATCCATTCATCTACAGATGGACATTTAGGTTGCTTCCAATTCTTGGCTATTGTAAATAGTGCTGCGATAAACATAGGGGTGCATCTGTCTTTCTCAAACTTGATTGCTGCATTCTTAGGGTAAATTCCTAGGAGTGGAATTCCTGGGTCAAATGGTAAGTCTGTTTTGAGCATTTTGAGGAAGCTCCATACTGCTTTCCACAATGGTTGAACTAATTTACATTCCTACCAGCAGTGTAGGAGGGTTCCCTTTTCTCCACAGCCTCGCCAACATTTGTTGCTGTTTGTCTTTTGGATGGCAGTCATCCTTACTGGTGTGAGGTGATACCTCATTGTAGTTTTAATTTGCACTTCTCTGATAATTAGCGATGTAGAGCATCTTTTCATGTGTCTGTTGGCCATCTGTATTTCTTTTTTGGAGAACTGTCTGTTCAGTTCCTCTGCCCATTTTTTAATTGGGTTATTTGTTTTTTGTTTGTTGAGACGTGTGAGCTCTTTATATATTCTGGACGTCAAGCCTTTATCGGATCTGTCATTTTCAAATATATTCTCCCATACTGTAGGGTTCCTTTTTGTTCTATTGATGGTGTCTTTTGCTGTACAGAAGCTTGTCAGCTTAATATAGTCCCACTTGTTCATTTTTGCTGTTGTTTTCCTTGCCAGGGAAGATATATTCAAGAAGAGGTCACTCATGTTTATGTCTAAGAGGTTTTTGCCTATGTTTTTTCCAAGAGTTTAATGGTTTCATGACTTACATTCAGGTCTTTGATCCATTTTGAGTTTACTTTTGTTTATGGGGTTAGGCAATGGTCCAGTTTCATTCTCCTACATGTTGCTGTCCAGTTTTGCCAGTACCATCTGTTGAAGAGACTGTCATTTCACCATTGTATGTCCATGGCTCCTTTATCAAATATTAATTGACCATATATGTCTGGGTTAATGTCTGGATTCTCTAGTCTGTTCCATGGTCTGTGGCTCTGTTCTTGTGCCAGTACCAAATTGTCTTGATTACTATGGCTTTATAGTAGAGCTTGAAGTTGGGGAGTGAGATCCCCCCTACTTTATTCTTCTTTCTCAGGATTGCTTTAGCTATTTGGGGTCTTTGGTGTTTCCATATGAATTTTTGAATTATTTGTTCCAGTTCATTGAAGAATGTTGCTGGAGGTTTCATAGGGATTGCATCAAATCTGTATATTGCTTTGGGCAGGATGGCCATTTTGACGATATTAATTCTTCCTAGCCATGAGCATGGTATGAATTTCCATTTGTTAGTGTCCCCTTTAATTTCTCTTAAGAGTGACTTGTAGTTTTCAGAGTATAAGTCTTTCACTTCTTTGGTTAGGTTTATTCCTAGGTATTTTATTTTTTTTGATGCAATTGTGAATGGAGTTGTTTTCCTGATTTCTCTTTCTGTTGGCTCATTGTTAGTGTATAGGAAAGCCACAGATTTCTGTGTGTTGATTTTGTATCCTGCAACTTTGCTGTATTCCAATATCAGATCTAGTAGTTTTGGGGTGGAGTCTTTAGGGTTTTTTATGTATAGTATCATGTCATCTGCAAATAGTGACAGTTTAACTTCTTCTTTACCAATCTGGATTCCTTGTATTTCTTTGTTTTGTCTAATTGCCATGGCTAGGACCTCCAGTACTATGTTAAATAACAGTGGGGAGAGTGGGCATCCTTGTCTAGTTCCCGATCTCAGAGGAAAAGCTTTCAGCTTCTCGCCATTCAATATAATGTTGGCTGTGGGTTTATCATAGATGGCCTTTATTATGTTGAGGTACTTGCCCTCTATTCCCATTTTGCTGAGAGTTTTTATCATGAATGGATGTTGAACTTTGTCAAATGCTTTTTCAGCATCTATGGAGATGATCATGTGGTTTTTGTTTTTCTTTTTGTTGATGTGGTGGATGATGTTGATGGACTTTTGAATGTTGTACCATCCTTGCATCCCTGGGATGAATCCCACTTGGTCATGGTGTACGATCCTTTTGATGAATTTTTGAATTCAGTTTGCTAATATTTTGTTGAGTATTTTTGCATCTACGTTCACCAAGGATATTGGTCTGTAGTTTTCTTTTTTGGTGGGTTCTTTGCCTGGTTTTGGTATTAGGGTGATGTTGGCTTCATAGAATGAGTTTGGGAGTATCCCCTCCTCCTCTATTTTTTGCAAAACTTTAAGGAGAATGGGTATTATGTCTTCCCTGTATGTCTGATAAAATTCTGAGGTGAATCCATCTGGCCCGGGGTTTTTGTTCTTTGATAGTTTTTTGATTACCGCTTCAATTTCGTTGCTGGTAATTGGTCTGTTTAGATGTTCTGTTTATTTCTGGGTCTGTCTTGGAAGGCTGTATTTTTCTAGGTAGTTATCCATTTCTCCTAGGTTTCCCAGCTTGTTAGCATATAGGTTTTCATAGTACTCTCTAATAATTCTTTGTATTTCTGTGGGGTCCGTCATGATTTTTCCTTTCTCATTTCTGATACTGTTGATTTGTGTTGACTCTCTTGCCCTCTTAATAAGTCTGGCTAGAGGCTTATCTATTTTGTTTATTTTCTCAAAGAACCAGCTCTTGGTTTCATTGATTTTTGCTATTGTTTTATTCTTCTCAATTTTATTTATTTCTTCTCTGATCTTTATTATGTCCCTCCTTCTGCTGACCTTAGGCCTCATTTGTTCTTCTTTTTCCGATTTCAATGATTGTGACATTAGACCATTTATTTGGGATTGTTCTTCCTTTTTTAAATACGTCTGGATTGCTATATACTTTCCTCTTAAGACTGCTTTTGCTGTGTCCCACAGTAGTTGGGGCTTAGTGTTGTTGTTGTCATTTGTCTCCATATATTGCTGGATATCCATTTTGATTTGGTCATTGATCCACTGATTATTTAGGAGCGTGTTGTTAAGCCTCCATGTGTTTGTGAGCCTTTTTGCTTTGTTTGTACAGCTTATTTCTAGTTTTATACCTTTGTGATCTGAAAAGTTGGTTGGTAGGATTTCAATATTTTGGAATTTACTGATGCTCTTTCTGTGGCCTAGTATGTGGTCTATTCTGGAGAATGTTCCATGTGCACTTGAGAAGAATGTGTATCCTGTTGCTTTTGGATGTAGAGTTCTGTAGATGTCTATTAGGTCCATCTGTTCTAGTGTGTTGTTCAGTGCCTCTGTGTGGATCTGTCTGGTGGATCTGTCCTTTGAAGTGAGTGGTGTGTTGAAGTCTCCCAGAGTGAATGCATTGCATTCTATTTCCTCCTTTAGTTCTGTTAGTACTTGTTTAAGGTATGTTGGTGCTCCTGTATTGGGTGCATATATATTTATAATGGTTATATCCTCTTGTTGGACTGAGCCCTTTATAATTATGTAATGTCCTTCTTTGTCTTTTGTTACTTTCTTTATTTTGAAATCTGTTTTGTCTGATACCAGAATTGCAACACCTGCTTTCTTCTCTCTGTTGTTTGCATGAAATATCTTTTTCCATCCCTTGACTTTAAGTCTGTGCATGTCTTTGGGTTTGAGGTGAGTCTCTTGTAAGCAGCATATGGATGGATCTTGCTTTTGTATCCATTCTATTACTCTGTGTCTTTTGATTGATGCATTCAGTCCATTTACATTTAGGGAGATTATTGAGAGGTATGAACTTATTGCCATTGCAGGCTTTAAGTTTGTGGTTTCCAAAGGTTCAGGGTTAGCTTCTTTACTATCTTACTGTCTAACTTAACTCACTTGTTGAGCTATTATAAACACGGTCTGATGATTCTTTATTTCTCTCCCTTCTTATTCCTCCTCCTCCCTTCTTCATATGTTGGGTGTTCTGTTCTGTGCTCTTTTTAGGAGTGCTCCCATCTAGAGCAGTCCCTGTAGGATGCCCTGTAGAGGTGGTTTGTGGGAGGCAAATTCCCTCAACTTTTGCTTGTCTGGGAATTGTTTAATCCCTCCTTCATATTTAAATGATATTCGTGCTGGATATAGTAGTCTTGGTTCGAGGCCCTTCTTTTTCATTGCATTAAGTGTATCATGCCATTCTCTCCTGGCCTGTAGGGTTTCTGTTGAGAAGTCTGATGATAGCCTGATGGGTTTTCCTTTGTAGGTAACCTTTTTTTTCTCTCTGGCTGCCTTTAATACTTTGTCCTTGTCTTTGATCTTTGCCATTTTAATTATTATGTGTCTTGGTGTTGCCCTCCTTGGATCCCTTGTCATGGGAGTTCTGTGTACCTCTGTGGTCTGAGAGGCCATTTCTTCCCCTAGTTTGGGGAAGTTTTCGGCAATTATTTCTTCAAAGACACTTTCTATCCCTTTTTCTCTCTCTTCTTCTTCTGGTACTCCTATAATGCATATGTTGTTCCTTTTCGATTGGTCACTCAGCTCTCTTAGAATTCTTTCATTCCTGGAGATCCTTTTATCTCTCTCTGCATCAGCTTCTCTGCATTCCTGTTCTCTGTTTTCTAGTCCATTAATGGTCTCTTGCATCTCATCCATTCTGTTTTGAAGTCCTTCCAGAGCTTGTTTTATTTCTGTATTCTCCTTTCTTAGTTCTTGCATATTTCTCTGCAAATCCATCAGCGTGGTTATGACTTTTGTTTTGAATTCTTTTTCAGGAAGCCTGGCTAAATCTATCTCCCCAGATTCCTTCTCAGGGGAGGATGTAGCAGATGCCGAAGCTGTCTGGGTTAGTCTTGTCTGCATCATATTTTTTTGCCTTTTCATGTTGACAGGTGCTATTGACTGTCAGCTGGAAGGGCCATACTTTTCACTTGCTACTGGCCTTTCTTTACTGCCACACCTGAGACCCCTAGTGGCTTGTGTTGGGTAATTGCGTGTAGACTGGGTCTTTGTGTCTTGTCCGGCCAATATGGAGAAAACTCCCTTTCTGAGGGGGCGTGGCCTGCCTTAGGCTGCTTCTCTGCTTTTGCAGCGCCCGGAGGGGTAATGGATGGGGGGGGGGGGGGAGGTTGTTTGGTTGTTTAACTGTTTACCTCCGTGAGGGGTCTCAGAGCTGTTGTGCCACTGGACTGTGACCTTTGTTGTTTCCATCCAGCTGTTATGTCCTTGTCCCTTTAGGACTTTCAAAAAGCACTCACTTTTCTTTGTCACAGGGGCATCAGCTTCAGGACCCGCTCAGAGGTCTTGCTGCCCTGTTTCCTTAGTTTCCAGCCCTCCACACATGCACTGTGTCTGCGCTCTGGTGCGGGTGGCTGGGGCTGGGTGTTTAGCAGTCCTGGGCTTCCTCTCCCTCCTGCCGGGAGCTGGGGGGAGGTCTGCTTGGGTCCCACCAGGCCGGGGCTTGTATCTCACCCCTTTCACCAAGCGCTGGGCTCTCGCACGAGTGGATGTATTCTGGCTGTTGTTCTGTGTCTTCTGGTCTCTCTTTTAGGATTAGTTGTATTTGTTGTATTTTCAAAAATATATATGTTTTTGGGAGGAGATTCCCACTGTCCTACTCACGCTGCCATGTTGGCTCCGCCTCCCCTTCTGCTTCTAAATGTTTGTAGAGGAAACATTTCAGGCAATTATACCACAAAGGAGTGAGGATAAAAGGAGACATGAAATATAATATTTCTGCACTTGGATGACACCAGCAGACTATGATAAGTTATGTGCATATAATGCAATATGTAGAGAAATCACTAAAAAAATGCTATGCAAATAGATATGCTCATTATAGATGAACTGAATGGAAATAAAGATGTTAAGGAACCACAGGAAGATATGAAAATGCAAACAGAAACAATGACACAAAAGAGAAAACAAACAAAAGACATAAAATGTCAGTGTGAAGCCCTAATATGTCAATGATGTATAAAATGTAAGTGGTCTAAATACAGGTAAAATAGACAAAAATTGGCAGAATAGATTAAAAACATGATCCAATTATATGCTTTCTATAAAAAAAACTCACTTCAGATACAACTATATAATAAGGTCAAAAGTAAAAGTGTGGAAAAAGATATTATGCAAGTATTATTCAAAAGATATGAGTGGTATATGAATATCAGATACAGTAGACCTGAGAACAAACAAAATTACTAGAGAGGAAGATTATATAATGATAAAAAGGTCAATCTATCAAGAAGACATAGCAGCCCTAAAAGTGTGCATGCCAAGAAACAGAGCTATAACATATATGAAGCAAGAGACTAACAGAATAGAATGGAGAAATAATCAAATCCACAATTAGAGTTGCAGTCTTCAACTGATAAAACAAAAAAGTAGACAAACAATTATCAAAGATTTAAAAAGACTTAACAACACCATAAACCAGTAAGGTCTAAGGGACATGAATAGAATGCTCTACCTAAAAACAGCAGAATACACTTTTTTTTTCAAGTGTCTGTAGGATATATAAAATGTCCTGGAGCACAAAGGAAACCTCAACACATTTAAAAGTATTAAAGTCATACATAGTGTGTTCCCCAACCAGTGGAAATGAAAAAGAATCAAGAACAGAGATATAAGAGGAAAATATCAAACTTGAAAACTAAAACAAACATGCTTATAAATAATCCATGGGCCAAAGAGGAAGTCTCAGAGAAAATTTAAATACACACTGAATTCAACAAAGAGGAAAATACAACATATCACAATTTGTGGGATATAATTAACCAGTGGGGAATTATATGCCTTTTACATATGTATGTATGTGTGATTTATAGGCCTTGATAGCAAAACCAGAGAGGAAAAAAAAGAACACTTTGCAGTAACATTGTTCATGAGTATAAAGGTAAAATCCCTAACAAAATATTGGCACACCGAATTCAACAACATATAAACAGAATTTCACACCAAGTAGAGATTATTTCCAGGATGGAAATCTTGTTCAGTATTTGAAAAACAGGGTTTCTTTCAAAACAAATTTAAATTTGATGAAGTCCAATTTATCAAATTTTCCTCTTATGGATTGTGCTTTTGTTGTCAATTTGAAAAACAATCACTGCAGTCTTCCATATTAACAGGTAAGAAGAAAAAATACATTAGTATCAATCACAGCAGAAAAGTACTGGACAAAATTAAATAGCCATTTATAAAAAACTATAATAGGAAAAGATTAGAGTGGGACTTCCTCAACTTGACTACAGACATCTGCCAAAACCCTGTAACATGCTTAATGGTGAAAGGATGAATTCTCCCTAAAATCAGAAACAAGGCAAGGATGTCTTTCCCTACTTATTCAACATAATGCTAGAAGTTCTGGCCAGTGCAATAGATAGAAGAGGGAAATAGAAGGCATACAGATGGGTAGAAGAAATAAAACTGCTCCTATCACAGAACACACGATTATCTATGCAGAAAAATCCCAAATAATGTATACTAACAATTTTTTTAAAAGCTTAGAGCTCAAAAATTTCAAGTTTGTAGGATTCAAGATCAACATACATAAATCAATTGTATTTCTATAAGTTGCTAAGGAGCACACGGGCATTGAAATTAAAAATTCAATTCCACTTAAATTTACTCAAAAAAAAAAAAGAACACCTAGCTGTAAATCTAACAAAACATATAGAGGACTTGTAGCTGAAAACACAAAACACAAATGAAAGAAACTGAAGAAACTCTAAATAAATGGAGAGACATACTCTGCTCACGGATTGAAAGACTCAACATAGTAAAAATGTCAGCTGTCTCCAAATTCAAATATAAAGGTTTAACACAGTTCCTATCAAAATCCCAGCAAGTTTTTTTTGTACAGTCAAAATTATTCTAAAATTGTATATGAAAAGGGAAAAGAACTAAGATAGCTAAAACGATTTGGAAAAGAGGAAGGTGGTAGAAATTATTCTACTGATTTCAAAACTTATGTTGTTACATTAACTAACATTGTGTAGTACAGGTAGAAAGATAGATAGATCAATAAAACAGAGAAATCAGAAATAGACCCACACACTTTTAACAAAGCTGCAAAAGCAATTCAATGGATGAAAGATAGACTTTTCAATAAATAATGTGGGAGCAATTGGAATTTCATATGTTAAAAAAAATGGGTCTTGACTAAGTCTCACATTATATACAAAAATTAACTCATACTGAATCTCAGACTGAAATGTAAAATACAAATTCATAACATAAAAAAGATAAAACATAAAAGATCTTTAGGGTTGAGGGCTAGGCAAAATTTTAGATTGACACCAAAAGCACAATCCATAGGAGGAAAATTTGATAAATTGGACTTCATCAAATTTAAATTTGTTTTGAAAGCAACCCTGTTACTTAGATGCAAATACAAGCTACACTTTGGGAGAAAATATTTGCAAGCCAGATATCTGACATAAGACTAGTATCTGGAATATATTTTTAAAACCTCTTAAAATTCAACTGTAGTAAAACAATCCAATTAGAACTTGGGCAAAAGACATAAAGAGACATTTAACTGAAGAGGATTTACAGATGACAAAGCACATGAAAGGATGTCCAACTTATTATCCATTATGCAAATTAAAAGCACAGTGGATTTCACTATACACTTACCAGAATGACCAAAATAATGACAAGATGAAGTGCTGGTGAGGATGTGGAGAAAATGAATCACTCACCACTCATCCATTGCTTGTGAAAATGTAAACTATCAAATTTACTCTGGGAGCAATTTGGCAATTTCTTATAAAAGTTAACATGCTAGAGCCACATGACCCAGTAATTTCACTCCTGAGCATTTAGCTCAGAAAATGAAGACATGTTCACACAACTGTAAATGTTTACAGTGGCTTTTTTCATAACAACCAAAAACTAGAAACAACGCAGATGTCCTTCAGTGGACAAATAGTTAAACAAACTGGTGTATCTTTACCAGAGAGTACTACTCAGAAACTGAAAAGAACAAACTATCAATACAGGTAACAACCTAGATGAATCTCCAGTGAATTATGCTGAGTAGGAAAAAAAAGCAATTCCAGGGTTACATGTTTGCATTATTTTATTTAACATACTTGAAGTAACAGAATTATAGAAATAGAGAGCAGATAAATAGCTGCCAGGGAGGGGCTGGGAGTAGGTGGGATGCAGATGGCAACATGAGAGATCCATGTTGGTTTCTATGTGGTTATGGAAATACATATGTCTTGACTACATATATGTTATTATCCTAGTTGTATATAGTGTTTGTAATATGTTACCAGTGGGGTAGATTGATGTTGAAGGAAGTCATCGAGAGGTGGTGACTGCTGGTTGACCCACTATCAGGACCTGAGCAGTCAGAGGCTTCTCACTCTCTCTAGTCCTTGGTTTGTGGATTGTGCGTTCTGCTTGTCTTTTCTATGGCAGAAGCTGCCCCGAGGACATAGCCTTGAGAGAGTCATGTGGTGTTGAGACCATCTGGACTGAATATGTGACTGAACCCAGTTAAACCTCTACATAAACTTTTAAGGTTTGTCAGGCAAGTGTGCAGATCTGCTCACCTTGTGGCCGCACAGGACAAGCCTCACAGGTAAGTTCTCTTGCTTATTAAACCTGCTACCTACCATCCCAGCGAGGCCTGCCCCTTTCTTTCATCTCCCCCTGTCTTCCATGTACGGGACCAGTTTCATATTTTACTCGGGAAGCTCCTGAGGGTACAACCCAACAATTAGCAAACCAGCCAGGAGACTGAAGAAACAGGCACAGGGAGAGAGGCACCCGTAGGGGAAATCCAAGAGTGGAAAATCTGTGGGGACAAGTGGCCCATATGTTAGAATCCTGTGGACGGTGGCGTGAGTACAGGGAGAAGCTATGCGCTTGTTTGAGGAGCCACGCAGAGCACTCTGTGGCACAGAAGGGAGATGCGTGGCTGCGCAGTGGGCTGGCCTCTACTGTGGGCAGTTCGGCAGGCCACCGGTGCCCAACTAGAGGGTGAAGCTCGGCTTTGAAAGTTGGGAGAAGAGCTGAAGTCAGGGCAGGATGCACAGTTTCTGCTTCTCTGCTAGCCCTGGGTCTGGAAGATGAGGTGGGAAAGTAGAATAGTAATGTGGGGACCTTAGAGGGATGTTCTGCAAAATTAGGAGGACACAAACTGCCACGGATTAAAGTCTGAGAACTTGTGACAAAGCCTGATTGGGATGCTAAAAGGTAGAATCCCTGGGAAAGTGAGGAGAACAAAGGGGAGATGTTGTGGTGACTGACAGTGAGACAGGGAAGCGCCCCCTGCCCTTGGGACCCCTCATACAAAGGAAAGCCCAAACAGTGACAAGAGTCCCAGCCAGCAGGCCAACCCCCAGTTCAGGAAATGTTTGTGGTGAGAGGGCTCACGCCTGAGCTTACTGATGGAGCTGCCACATTCAAGCAAAAGACCAGGGGAGGTATCCAGGTGTGGTTACTGTGGCGGTGGGATACAGGGGGTGATGGCATTTCTCTGACAGGGCAGGAGGCAGAGAAAATGAGCAGTATCATCAGTCACCCTGCTCTCTAGCAGCACCTGCATGGCACTGGGGGATTCCAGGTTCTCACTCCCTTGTGGATTGGATTATTCTAGCCTTCGAGGAGGCTTGGCCCCCAATGAGGGGGACCTCCTTGGGCATATGGGAGCCTGGAAATCCATAAAGGAGGTACAATAAATTCTTAGGATGCTGGGAAGGAGATAGCCCATCTATGCCCCTGTCTTTGAAGGCTCCAGCTGGGCCGCATGCACAGTAGGAATGAAAGCCAAGATACTCCAGTCTGCACAGTGGCCCCTGGTAGGGGCCTCTGACATCAGGGCTGAGCCCACTTGTGAGACCAGACATTTATGATGTGGGGCAATCCATTGCTCATCCGGGGAAGACTGAAAAATCCTGGGAATGGGTACAGGCTGTGGGAAAGACCCAAGACTGAGAGGGAGCTCAAAAATCCAAGAGGTTATCCCAATTGGCTATGAAAGTTCTGATGAAAAATAACCCCAAAGTAAATGTGGTTTGGCTTCATTGCTGCCATGAACCCACCTAAACAGATAGACTGGCAACCCAGTGCTGTTTGGTCAGCCTGCGGAAAGCCTTAAACGCTGAAGGACAGTTCAGACCTGACCACTCTGCCCCTCCCATCCCTGATGCCCACCTGCTCCAGCAGAGGCTTCGGCGGGGCAGGCTGTTTTTAGTGGGTGCCTTCCTCGCCTGGGGGATAGGATGCAGGCCAAGATTTCCTCCAGATGAGGCCCTTGGAGGTGATCAGGGACTCATGTTGAGCTCACTGTTCACTGGTCCTCCCAAAATAAACAAAAAGTGACAGCTCGGGCGGACACTGGAGCCAAATGTACTCTAATACATGGTAACCCTTGAAAGTTTTCTGGCGCCTCAGTGCCACTGATGGTTATTGAGGGCAAACAGTCATGGTTAGGAAAAGCTCTTTGACACTGCAAATTGGGTATTCTCCCCCATCATCGCCACCTAAGACGAGCCCTGTTGGTATGTTCCCTTGCTCATTAAGCTGCCGCCTACTGATATGGAGCGATCTACCTCTTTTTCTAGTCTTTCCTTGTCCTCCATGTATAGGGGGGCAAGTTTCATATTTCCCTTGGGAAGCTCCAGAGGGTGTGAGGGTGTGAATCAACAACTGGGTAAAGGGTGTCTGAGATAACTCTTTTACAACTGCATGTGAAACTATGTCTACCTAACAATAAAAATGTTTAATTAAAATATAATATTTAATATTATCATCTAATACATTATATAGAGTAATATAGAACCTTTAGAGAAATTTGGACATTTTCTTCTAGATTATACTGTCTCCACTAAAGAGAGAAAATGATTACATAATCCATAAGTATCCATAATCATGGCAATTTGGGAATAAATGGAGAGGACAAGACAGAGGGATTGAGAAAGCAAGAGAGAAATGCAAAGCCCTCTTAGCACAGTGGATAAAGAGATGGGCTATCATGACTTTTGCAGCTAGTGAAACATTCTAAAACACTTTTTAAATGACTTACCTTGAATAAAACAATTTTGGTGTATTTTTTTTTTTTAAAGAGGAAGGGATGATAGGTTTATAAGGTGACACAATTCAGCTTCCAAGTTGTGTGTTATAAACTGTTTACAAAGTACCCTAAGTTCCACTGTATACCTAACAAAGCAGTGCGGCAGTAAAGACCTGGTAGTTGGGGAAGTCTCAAGTCCACTGCTCTGCTAGTTTAGAAACTTAGGCCGATGGTCCCCCAACTCTTTTTTTTTTTTTTTTGAAGAACATTATGTTTACTAGGCTCTCCCCTACCCCAAGTCCCCCCCACAAACCCCATTACAGTCACTGTCCATCAGCATAGTAAGATGTTGTAGAGTCACTACTTGTCTTCTCTGTGTTGCAAAGCCCTCCCCTTTCCCCCACCCCCCACATTATACATGCTAATCAAATACCCCCTTTCTTCTTCCCCGCCCTTATCCCTCCCTACCCTCCCATTCTCCCCAGTCTCTTTCCCTTTGGTAACTGTTAGTCCATTCTTGGGTTCTGTGATTCTGCTGCTGTTTTGTTCCTTCAGTTTTTCTTTTGTTCTTATACTCCACAGATGAGTGAAATCATTTGGTATTTATCTTTCTCCGCTTGGCTTATTTCACTGAGCATAATACCCTCTAGCTCCATCCATGTTGTTGCAAATGGTAGGATTTGTTTTCTTCTTATGGCTGGATAATATTCCATTGTGTATATGTACCACATCTTCTTTATCCATTCATCTACTGCTGGACACTTAGGTTGCTTCCATTTCTTGGCTATTGTAAATAGTGCTGCAATAAACATAGGGGTGCATCTCTCTTTTTCAAATTGGAATGCTGCATCCTTAGGGTAAATTTCTAGAAGTGGAATTCTTGGGTCAAATGGTAAGTCTATTTTGAGCATTTTGAGGAACCTCCATATTGCTTTCCGCAATGGTTGAACTAATTTACATTCCCACCAGCAGTGTAGGAGGGTTCCCCTTTCTCTGCAACCTCACCAACATTTGTTGTTGTTTGTCTTTTGGATGGTGGCCATCCTTACTGGTGTGAGGTGATATCTCATTGTGGTTTTAATTTGCATTTCTCTGATAACTAGCGATGTGGAGCATCTTTTCATGTGTCTGTTGGCCATCTGAATTTCTTCTTTGGAGAACTGTCTGTTCAGCTCCTCTGCCCATTTTTTAATTGGATTATTTGCTTTTGTTTGTTGAGGAACATGAGCTCTTTATATATTTTGGATGTCAAGCCTTTATCGGATCTGTCATTTACGAAAATATTCTCCCATACTGTAGGGTACCTTTTTGTTCTATTGATGGTGTCCTTTGCTGTACAGAAGCTTTTCAGCTTGATATAGTCCCACTTGTTCATTTTTGCTTTTGTTTTCCTTGCCCGGGGAGATATATTCATGAAGAAGTCGCTAATGTTCACATCCAAGAGATTTTTGCCTATGTTTTTTTCTAAGAGTTTTATGGTTTCATGACTTACATTCAGGTCTTTGATCCATTTTGAATTTACTTTTGTCTATGGGGTTAGACAGTGATCCAGTTTCATTCTCTTACATGTAGCTGTCCAGTTCTGCCAGCACCATCTGTTGAAGAAACTGCCATTTCCCCATTGTATGGCCATGGCTCCTTTATCGAATATTAATTGACCATATATGTTTGGGTTAATGTCTGGAGTCTCTAATCTGTTCCACTGGTCTGTGGCTCCGTTCTTATGCCAGTACCAAATTGTCTTGATTACTATGGCTTTGTAGTAGAGCTTGAAGTTGGGGGGTGAGATCCCCGCCACTTTATTCTTCTTTCTCAGGATTGCTTTGGCTATTCGGGGTCTTTGGTGTTTCCATATGAATTTTTGAACTATTTATTCCAGTTTGTTGAAGAATGTTGTTGGTAATTTGATAGGGATTGCATCAAATCTGTATATTGCTTTGTGCAGGATGGCCATTTTGACGATATTAATTCTTCCTAGCCAAGAGCATGGGATGAGTTTCCATTTGTTATTGTCCTCTTTAACTTCTCTTGAGAGTGTCTTATAGTTTTCAGGGTATAGGTCTTTCACTTCTTTGGTTAGGTTTATTCCTAGGTATTTTATTCTTTTTGATGCAATTGTGAATGGAATTGTTTTCCTGATTTCTCTTTCTATTGGCTCATTGTTAGTGTATAGGAAAGCCACAGATTTCTGTGTGTTAATTTTGTATCCGGCAACTTTGCTGTATTCTTATATCAGTTCTAGTAGTTTTGGAGTGGAGTCTTTAGGGTTTTTTATGTACAATATCATGTCATCTGCAAATAGTGACAGTTTAACTTCTTCTTTACCAATCTGGATTCCTTGTATTTCTTTGTTTTGTCTGATTGCCGTGGCTAGGACCTCCAGTACTATGTTAAATAACAGTGGGGAGAGTGGGCATGCCTGTCTGGTTCCCGATCTCAGAGGAAAAGGTTTCAGCCTCTCGCTGTTCAGTATGATGTTGGCTGTGGGTTTGTCATATATAGACTTTATTATGTTGAGGTACTTGCCCTCTATGCCCATTTGTTGAGAGTTTTTATCATGAATGGATGTTGAATTTTGTTGAATGCCTTTTTAGCATCTATGGAGATGATCTCTTTCTTTTCATTGATCTGGTGGATGATGTTGATGGATTTTCAAATGTTGTACCATCCTTGCATCCCTGGGATGAATCCCAATTAGTCGTGGTGTATGATCCTTCTGATATATTTTTGAATTCGGTTTGCTAATATTTTATTGAGTATTTTTGCATCTATGTTCATCAGGGATATTGGTATGTAATTATTTTTTTGGTGGGGTCTTTGCCTGGTTTTAGTATTAGGGTGATATTGGCTTCATAGAATGAGTTTGGGAGTATTCCCTCCTCTTCTATTTTTTGGAAAACTTTAAGGAGAATGGGTATTATATCTTCTCTGTATGTCTGATAAAATTCCGAGGTAAATCCATCTGGCCCAGGGGTTTTTTCTTGGGCAGTTTTTTGATTACTGCTTCAATTTCTTTGCTGGTAATTGGTTTGTTTAGATTTTGTGTTTCTTCCTTGGTCAGTCTTGGAAGGTTGTATTTTTCTAGGAAGTTGTCCATTTCTTCTACGTTTTCCAGCTTCTTAGCATATAGGTTTTCATAGTAGTCTCTAATAATTCTTTGTATTTCTGTTGGGTCCGTCATGATGTTTCCTTTTTCATTTCTGATTCTGTTGATGTGTGTTGATTCTCTTTTTCTCTTCATAAGTCTGGCTCGAGGCTTATCTATTTTGTTTATTTTCTCAAAGAACCAGCTCTTGGTTTCATTGATTTTTTCTATTGTTTTATTCTTCTCAATTTTGTTTATTTCTTCTCTGATCTTTATTATGTCCCTCCTTCTGCTGACTTTAGGCCTCATTTGTTCTCCTTTTTCCAGTTTCGATAATTGTGATATTAGACTATTCATTTGGGATTGTTCATTTGGGATCTCTGACCTGAATTCATTCCTGAGTTCTTGGATGTCTTCAAGTGTGCCTGGATCGCTATATACTTTCCTCTTAAGACTGCTTTTGCTGCATTGTCATTTGTTTCTATATATGCCTTGATCTCTATTTTGATTTGTTCATTGATCCATTGATTATTTAGAAGCATGTTGTTAAGCCTCCATGTGTTTGTGAGCCTTTTTGTTTTCTTTGTAGAATTTATTTCTAGTTTTATACCTTTGTGGTCTGAAAAATTGGTTGGTAGAATTTCAATATTTTGGAATTTACTGAGGCTCTTTTTGTGAGCTAGTATGTGGTCTATTCTGGAGAATATTCCATGTGCACTTGAGAAGAATGTATATCCTGTTGCTTTTGGATGTAGAGTTCTATAGATGTCTGTTAGGTCCATCTGTTCTAGTGTGTTGTTCAATGCCTGTGTGTCCTTACTTATTTTCTGCCCAGTGGATCTATCCTTTGGGGTGAGTGGTGTGTTGAAGTCTCCTAAAATGAATGCATTGCAGTCTATTTCCCTCTTTAGTTCTGTTAGTATTTGTTTCACAAATGCTGGTGCTCCTGTGTTGGGTGCATATATATTTAGAATGGTTATATCCTCTTGTTGGACTGAGCCCTTTATCATTATGTAATGTCCTTCTTTATCTCTTGTTACTTTCTTTGTTTTGAAGTCTGTTTTGTCTGATACTAGTACTGCAACTCCTGCTTTTTTCTCCCTATTGTTTGCATGAAATATCTTTTTCCATCCCTTGACTTTTAGTCTGTGCATGTCTTTGGGTTTGAGGTGAGTCTCTTGTAAGCAGCATATAAATGGGTCTTGTTTTTTTTATCCATTCAGTGACTCTATGTCTTTTGATTGGTGCATTCAGTCCATTTACATTTAGGGTAATTATCGATAGGTATGTACTTACTGCCATTTCAGGCTTTAGATTAGTGGTTAACAAAGGTTCCAGGTTACTTTCCTTACTATCTAAGAGTCTAACTTTTAACTCACTTAGTATGCTGTTAAAAACACAATCTAAAGGTTCTTTTCTATTTCTCCTCCTTTTTCTTCCTCCTTCATTCTTTATATATTAGGTATCAGATTATATACTTTTTCTCTATCCCTTGATTGGCTTTGGGGATAGTCAGTTTAATTTTGCATTTGCCTCACAATCAGCTGCTCCACTCTCCCTACCATGATTTTACTACCTCTGGTGACAGCTATCCAACCCTAGGAACACTTGCATCTGTAGCAGTCCCTCCAAAATAGACTGCAGAGATGGTTTGTGGGAGGTAAACTCTCTCAGCTTTTGCTTATCTGGAAATTGTTTAATCCCTCCTTCAAATTTAAATGATAATCTTGCCAGATAAAGTAATCTTGGTTCCAGGCCCTTCTGCTTCATGGCATTAAATACATCGTGCCACTACCTTCTTGCCTATAAGGTTTCTGCTGAGAAGTCTGTTGTTAGTCTGATGGGCTTTCCTTTGTATGTGATCTTATTTCTGCCTCTGGCTGCTTTTAACAGTCTGTCCTTATCCTTGATCTTTCCCATTTTGATTACTATGTGTCTTGGTGTTGTCTTCCTTGGGTCCCTTGTGTAGGGGGATCTGTGGATCTCCATGGCCTGAGAGACTATCTCCTTCCCCACATTGGGGAAGTTTTCAGCAACTACCTCCTCAAAGACACTTTCTATCCCTTTTTCTCTCTCTTCTTCTTCTGGTATCCTTATAATGCGAATATTGTTCCACTCGGATTGGTCACACAGTTCTCTCAATATTCTTTAATTTTTAGAGATCCTTTTTTCTCTCTGTGCCTCAGCTTCTTTGTATTCCTCTTCTCTAGTTTCTATTTCATTTATTATCTCCTCCACCATATCCAACCTGCTTTTAATACCCTCCATCGTGTTTTTTAAGGATTGGATCTCTGACCTGAATTCATTCCTGAGTTCTTGGATGTCTTTCTGTACCTCCATTAGGATGTTGATGATTTTTATTTTGAATTCCCTTTCAGGAAGAGTCATGAGGTCCATATCATTTAAATCTTTCTCGGGAGTTGTATTAACAATTTTACTCTGGACAAGGTTCCTTTGTCATTTCATGTTTGTATATGGCGCTGTCTAGTGTCCAGAAGCTCTATTCTGGAGCTGCTGAGCCCTAGAAGCAATGTCAGGGGTCATAGGGGAGTGGTACTGGGGGTAGGAAAGAGCTGTTCCCCGCTTCCTGGCTGCTGTGTCTGTCTCCACTGCCTGAGCCAGTGGGCTGGTCATGCCAGTATAAGTTTTTGTCCCAGAGCAGCCGGATATGGATCCCTGCTTTCCACAAACAGCCAGAATCCCAGTCTCCCCAGGAACTCTGCCTGTATTAACTTTCCAACCCGGTAGTCATGCGAGTCTCATGAAAGCACCATGAAATGTAGGTTTGTGCTCCCAGAGCAGACCTCCAGAGCTAGGTGTTCAGCAGTCCCAAGCCTTCCACTCCCTCCCTGCTCTGTTTCTCTTTCTCCCGCCGGTGAGCTGGGGTGGGGGAGGGGCTCGGGTCCCGCGGAGCCACAGCTCTGGTACGTTACCCCGTTTGCTGAGGTCTGCTGTTTTCTCCAGGTGTGTGCAGTCTGACGCGTCCTCTTTCCTGTTGTTCTCTCAGGATTAGTTGTGCCAATTAAATTTTCTAATTGTATCCCATTTTAGGAAGAAGCCTCTGTCTCTCCTCTCATGCCACCATCTTTAATCTCCCCCAACTCTTTTGTGCTGAGGCCTTCCTTGTTCCTGTCCTGTATGCTGCTCCCACTACACCTCCCAGGCCCTCCAGCTATCAATTTTGGTGTATTTTATTGGAGCAGGTCTACGAAATGCCAGTTCCACTGTAATTTGAACCATAGGTCTTTTGCATTAGAGGAGCAAATGAAAGGTTAAGTGTCTGCATCCAACTTTATGCATATGATGTTGTTATGTTGGGGGGAGCATTGTGTATTTTCCTCGGTCTTGTCCCTGCCACAGCTAAGAATTGAAAAGCAGAGACACAGTAGTGAAGCAGAGTAAAAGTATTTTTTTAAGTTAAAGAGAAAAAAGTACAGCAGGTGACGTCAGGGAGGAGAGGTACCTTAAAGGTTTAAGTTTTATTGAAAGAGAGAAAGTCTATGCACTTAGAAAGTGCAGCAACCTCAGAGAGAGGAGCGCCCTGAAGGGTTGAAAAGAGAAAATTTAAAGTTAAAAGTTTCCACACTTAGAAAGTATGGTGACCTCAGAAAGAGGAGTGTACTGAAAGGTTGGGGGTTCCCCCTTTTAAGGATTTTTTCAGGAATGTGACTACAGGCTGGGGGTGCAGACTTGTTAAGTGGCCTTTGGATATTTAAAATTAACAACACAAGGAATTTACTGCTCTGATTTCTCTCTGAGATACTGGGCTCTTGGTTTGGGAGTATATCAAACAATACTGCCTGCCCAGCCCCCAAGGTGGGATGAGCTATTGTCTGTTTGCTAAAGAGTAAGTTAGGAATCTTACTTCTTAACTTCCTGGGTTTTACAATGCAGTCTTATCTTTAAGATGGAATTCTTGCTCCTTCCTATGTTGTTTACAACTGGGCCAGCTCGCTAAATTAGTTACTCAGGTTGCAAATTACTTGATTAGGGCTGAAGGATTAGTGCAGTGAGAGAAAAAAACAGGATATAGGTAAAGTTAAAAAAAAATAACCTGGGCAGTCATGATTAACACAATAAAGACATGGGCTATGCTCAGGTACCCTCCTTTATTTGAGGAATATTCAAACATTCCAGGCCAAGTTAGTCCTATCTTTTTGAGCTTTAACTGATTAACTCATTAACTCGGGGTCTTTTTTAGTGGGTTTTCCTGGCCTTATTCTCTTTCCACCCTGCTCATATCTATTTTCTTGCCTAACAGTTACTTGTATTTCACTCTACTATATTGTTTCTCTAGTTTTCTATTGCTGCTGTAACAAATTACCACAAATTTAGTTGTTTAAAACAATAAAACATTTATTCCCTTATAGTTCTCAAGGTTAGATGTTAGGTATTGGTCTCATAAGGCTAAAATCAAGGTATCAGGAATCTTCATTCCTTTCTGGAGGCTCTAGGGAAGAATTCATTCCCTAGTCATTCAGGTTGTTGGTAGAATTCAGTTCCTATGGTTGTAGGACCCTGGTCCCCATTTTCTTTCTGGCTGTTAACTCAAGGCTGCTCCCAATTCTAGAGGCTGCCACATTTCTTGGGGGTCTGATTCTCTCCTCCTACATTTTTAAAGGCAGTAATGGTGGGTCAAATCTTTCTTCTATGCTATCTCTTTGGCTCACGCTTATGCCCTGCTCTTCCACTTTACAAGGACTCAGCATAATTGGATTGGGCCACGTGCATAATCCAGGGTAATCTCTTCAATTCAAAATCCTTAATCTGATCATATATGTAAAGGCCCTTTCATCATGTAAGGTAATATATTCATAGGTGTTTGGAGACGGAGGCATGAACCTCCTTGGGGGCCTGTTATTCTGTCTTCCACAATCAGCTATTTTGGTGTGTTGGAGTAATGGGAAGGGAAATGCATCTCAAATGCAGTGGCATGCCAGGATCTTTGTTTCTCAGATGTGATCTACTATTACAGTGATCCCCAGGTTATTTCTGGTCCCACCCCCCAATTATGGAGATTTAAAGGAATTATACCTGTTGACTTCCTTTCACTCCTTTCCTCTGACTATTCATGTTCACATCATTCAAGAAATAGCCACTGAACATAATCTGTAGGTAACATATTGTAGGTGCTGAGCCATTTCCGGGGTAACAGGAATAGCAAGGTTCTTCTTGTTCTGTGGAGTTTACATTTTGAAGAAGAGAGCAAATTAAATGAGATACCTTTAGATAGTGATGCACAATATAAATGACATGCCACAAGGTAACTTTGGATTGAATGGTTGGGGCACATATTTCTCAAAAGGAGCATTTAAGCTCATACCAGACAAGAGGAAGCCAGATGTACAGAGATGTAGGGGGAAGAGCTTGGCCAACAGGAAGAGGGAAAAATGACTGAAGTTGTTCCTGAACCAGTCCCCAATGTGACAATGAACTTAGTGGCTTGGGGAGTCTAAAAAAAGTTGGGACACCTTTTCTTCATTGTGATGGCTCTCCTTCTTCCCTATGTAGGGCTTGGCCAGTGAAAGCTTGCACTTCCCCCTTCCTCCTCAGGTCCAGGACAAAGGCAAAGCCCAGTGTGAGAAGTGAGCCTCACAGCATTCTCCTCTCTCCCTCCTCACACCTCCTGTGAGTCTCCTTGTGTACCCAGGACTACATCTAATGATTGACTCATTGCTGGCTAACATTGAGGTTTTTCTTCTAAGATCTGTGACATGCATAAAATGCATTTCCCCATTTAAAAATAAAGAAAAAAGCTAAAAGTATCAGGAAGGAAATCACTGCTCCAGAGAAGTGGTTCAGTCTGTAAATTATATGTCACACAGTAGAGTATAGAGTACTTGTTATCAGACAAGGAAAATATCTGTGCACTTTTACAGTCCCAAAAATTCCTTTATGACAGAGACTCAGTCTTAATTTACAAAACAAAGGAGAACATTCTTCTGTTTTGCAATTGCATTGATCACTGCATCTGTCAAAACAAGTAAGCAACCACAGTCCAAAAAATTAATGAGAGGTATTTGTAACTTTTTGTGCGTCACGTTAAAATGAACAGTTGAGAAATTTAAATTTTAATAAAGCAAATGGAGAACATGACATCATGGAACCTCCTAAAAGATGAGTTTGATTGAAAATTTCCCTTCCAATCTCTTAGTTTTGCCAGGGATCTCCATTCTGGTGCCTGTGGCACTGCTCTCCAAAAAGTAGGCTTCTCCTAGTTCTGAGAGCAGGAAGAGGGAGGGGTGCCTAGGCATATGGTTCTGGATGGCAGCCACCAGAATTTGAGCTTCTAAAGGTGTGCGAGGGTGCCAGGGGCTGTTCTTTTAATGTTGTCTTAAAACAAAGTCAGAAATCAGTTGGTTTGGTTCAGATTTCTGGAACTCAAACAAGTATGAGAAGCTAGTATAAGGATTCTGACATTTCAGATCAAAGATTCAATGACAGTCATAGAACTTGAAAGGATAGTGTACAGTTCCTGCACACTTCCCAAGAGTGTGAGAAAAAGACCATGATCTACCTGTAGGTATAAGCAAGTGACCCTACTTAGTTTTAAGGCTGTAAGTATAAAAGGGGAGCAAGTGAGATGCGACATTTACTCAGCAGCTGAACGAATTTGGAAATCAAGAGTCAGTGTACTCAGAGAAAGCATGAAAGGACAAGAAGCACCCCCAGAGGTCAGCTACGGGCCCTTTTTCTGTGCAGCCTCTTAGCATCCCTGCCTGGTGCTTGCAGAAATATTGCTGATATTGATCCACTCAACAGATGGACCGCCTATCAATATGGTCAACTTGATGTGATCTGCATCCAACTTCAGCATTTAAGTAACAGTGAGTGCCTGTAGGGACCACGGGCAGGCTGCCCCAAGATGTGCCATGATGACATGCCAGTTATTTCAGAGTTGAAAACAATCAAGTCCCAAAAAACTCAAAAAGAAACTTTGACCTCCCACCCACAGTAGCTTAAAAAGAATTTAAATAGAGGGCGTGCTCGAGGAGGAGAGTTAACACCCGAGATAGCTATATTATAACATAACCTAGGGGTAGACAGGGAGGCATGGGACCAAGTCTGTTAAATTTCCTCTTTGGGCCCCATTGTTTCTGTGTGGCGCAGGGAATTTAATTATCATTTACTCTTTTCATATTCCTGTGAATTCCTTCCCTTTTCCTCTGATGTCTCCTAGCCATACCTCCTTCCCCTTGATTCGGGATGGCATATATACCTCATTTTCCCTGAGTGTCTTTGGAACCTGTGTCTATGGCTTCCTTGCATATACATAATTGAACTTCATGATTTTCTCCTGTTAATCTGTCTTATGTCAATTCTTAGACCAGCTAAAAGAACTTTGAACAGTAGAGAAAATTTCTTCCTTCCCAACATACCCAAGCAGTAATTTTTTTAACAGTAAATACCTGAACACATTAACTTATACCTGTGGACGAAGGCTCTTGAACATGCTTGAACCATGATCTTTGGGTCCATGTGTTTCAGGTCTGGCTATATGTCAGTGTTTAAGCCCTACAAAGATATACTGAAGTAGAATCTTGGGAGATGGTGTCCGGGCATCAGCATTTCTTAGAAGTTTCTGAGGTGATTCTAATGTGCAAAGTCTATACGGACCTGTGCTGAGTCTACAGCAGCCCTCTGTACTGAAAACAGTTGAGGTAAATTATGGGAGAGCGAATGGCATACAGGAAAAAGCATGAAACAAAAACTAAGAGCTCCAAAGCTGGGATATCTTGTCCCTCCATGTCCAGCATGCTGAATGACACTAGGCAAGTCCACCTTCCACCCAGGCACACCCATGATGTCTGGGTTCCAATGGTAAATTATCTAAGAATCTGTGAAATAAACAAGTTTTCCCTCCTTATTTGATCCAAGTATCTTCCTAATGTCTGGGAGGCCAGGTTCTTGCATTCCTAGAAGTTCCATGAGGGAGTGAAGAGAGTGGTGGCCCCTTCCCCGCCCACCTCCTTGCTGGGGAATCTCCGTTCTTCTCCCGTGGTGACGCCTTATGTATCTGCGGCTGGTTGGCCGAGTGCCTCAGTCAGTGTTGGCTCCAGCTTCACGCTTCCATCTTCCTTTAGTACTGTGCCTCTCACTGGATCTGTCTGTGACTCTTTCAACTGTCCAAGCGGTAGCCCACTGTTACCTGCTACTCTGCACCTGTTTTTCTGGTGGTGTAGGGTGGCGAGGAGGGTGTTCTTCTCATTTTAATTAAGCCTCAGCCTCAGGTGAGCTCTGTACTGGGCCTCAGTGCTGCCTCCCCAGCGGTAGTTCTGGGCCCACCAGTGTGTTCCTGCTCCCCCCTCAGGGGTAGAAACCTTATCCGCTTCCGCAGATGCAATGGATTTCAACAGTGCCCTACAGGGGATGGTGGGTTTGTCCTCCTTCCATCCCCAGCAATAGTATGAGTTTTGTTCCTTGGAGTAGCCGGGGAGGAAAACGTGTGTGTGTTGGGTTGGGGGTTGGAGGAGATCATAACCTTCTTGCAGCAGCCCTTTTTTTCCTCACCAGGGCCTGTACCACAGGGGAATTTTTCCAGGGCTCTCACCAGACATTTTTGTGGGATCCACAGAGAAAAGCCCGCAAGAGGGTAAGAATTTTCAGCACGTCGACAGTCTCAGGAGCTGTACACTCTCTTGCCAGACCCCACTTGGCCTCCATAATGCCTTAACTATCTTGGCTGAACTTTCCCTCCCATGCCTGGCAGCTTCCGTCCAGGTAAACTCATGCTTTCTCCCTGCCACTTCCCCAGGTACCGTCTCGTCCTAGATCTCAAGTCAGCTGATTACTCAGTGACCGCAGATCTCTGCTGCATTCAGAGAGAGCCGCAAGCTTACTGTTCATCTGCTTTTGTTGTCCTTAGTGGGGATGCGGGTCTTCTCAGCTTGCTACGCCTCTCTAAAGAAAAACTATGTCTTAGAACCTAGATAGATTTATATAAAAATATTAACAATGGTTATCCTGACTACTAGGCTTATAAGGAACCTATTTTCCTTCTATGTGCTGATTTGTACACTCTAATTTTTTTCTAACATATTACTTTCTTAGAAAAAAAATAAGCATTATTTTAATGTAAAAATAGAGAAAACAATAAATGAGAGACTGTGAATTTATTTTAGACTATGAGTCAGTTTTTCGCTCCTTGGACATACTGGATAACTGACCCTGCAGGTTACTTGTTAAAACGATGAGCTGTTGTGATCCGTCCCTCAGAGCCAGTGGCTGCCACCCCCTGGAAACATTAGGTGTCAGTTTCTTCCTGGTTCAGGTGCATGAAGCAGTGGAGGCCAGCTGGGAAGCAGCAAATTGGGAAGACACTTGATGAACAAGCGGAGCTGATCAAGATGACACAAAATAAGAAGTGTCTGGAAATTTCTTCTGTCACTACCATACCTCTGCACGCCCTCTTCCCCTTTATTTCCACCATGTCTGGCTTCTGCCCTTATTTAGGTCTTAGACCCAGTGCCTCTGGGATACCATCTCCCTGTTCCACACATAGAAGAGTTATTCATCCTGTGTACTCAGATATCTTCATGTACTTAATATATATTTAACTTAACATAGGATTTATTTTTGTACTAGCTATTTCTTAATCACTAAACATTAAGATTAATTAACATAACATACCATCAATATGGAATATAATTTAGCTAGCAACTTTTATATACCTATTTGCAAGAAAATAACAGGAAGCAAACACTCCTTTAAATGTAATTTCCTTTTTCTTTTTTTTTTTTGTCAAGTTTGTTTATAAAGAAAGAAGCTTCATGGTGCTAAAATCTCATATCAGTTTTTATGTTCATCATCCACTACAACTTTTTTTAACATCATTTTATACAACTTTATATATTAGCCCAGGAAATTGAGTTCTCATGGAAGCACAGACTCATTTGGGGACGTGGGACCAAAGAATCTCTTAACCCATACAAAGCTCTCAATCAAATACATACTCATCAGTCCTTCCTACCCTTTGTTGTACAAATCATGCAAATGATAGAAATGAACAATTCAGGCTTGAAACAGAGGCAGGAATCCAGGAACAAAATGTTGATTCACCATCAATGAAATGGCTTGTGGAAGCCCTGTCTTTACCAATCAATGCAGTGGATACCTATTTTTATTTTTTCAGATTTGTTTTTTCTCCATTACTTAATGGAGGAGGTAAATATGTAAGAGATGTTTTTGTAGAGAAAACAGTATTGCTTTGGAAGTAAAAGATCTTTAGTCCAATTCTATTCATCACTAGCAGGTCACCTTGGACAAATCCTATAGTGTTTTTGAGCTTGTTTCTTCACCTAAAAAATAGAAAATATAACCTCAGCTATAATACTGTGAAGCAGGTAAATGGAGAGATTTGAGATAGAGAGATTTGTCCCTCAACTTGCTCTGTTCTTTCTTTCATGGAGTAATTCTGAAAATACTCTGCTGTTTTTTAACTTCCTGTGATATGTAAAATAATTCATACACCAACAAATGTACAATGCCTGCTACTTCTGAGGGATTTAATTATCGTTTTCATTTTTGACAACTTACAATCATAGGAATTTATTTCTACAGCTTAAAAGATATTGGCTGTTCATACTAATGGATGTGCTTTTCATGTTTCCACAGACCTTTATTCAGAAGAGGCTTCTAGGCTTCTAATTACAAGTAAAGGGGGGTCTCACTTGTAAGAGGTTACTTCAGAATCCTTTGCAATCTGACTTTGCCCTAAACAAATTTTGCTTATAGCCTAGAATGTACTTTAGATTTTGGACATCTTTTACATACAAACAGTTCTTGCAGCGTTTCAACTGCAAAGAAGCTTACAAGTTGCTGGTTCAGATCTCAAATTTTCCTAATGGGAAAAAAAGAAAAAGCAGAGACGGACCAATGTCCCCTAGACTCTGGAAAAGGCAAGGAAATGGATTCTCTCCCCAAAGCCTCTGGAGGCGATGCAACTCTGCCAACACCTGGATTTTAGAGCAATGAGATCTGTTTTTGGACTTCTGATCCCTAGAAGATAAGGAGATAAGAGAAAATAACTAAGATAAGAAATGTATGTCCTTTTAAACCACTAAGTTTATGGAGATTTGTTAGAGAAGTAATAGGAATATAGTATGCCAATAAGTCAAATTATTGCCTAAAACACTTCAGCTTCGGGAACTTGAATATCTTAAAGTTATTATGATCTGGCAAGCTGGCTGTATTTCTTTCTTAGATATGAGCACCAGAATAGGTTTACTAAAGTCATGTTTTAACTTGCATTCCAAGTATGTGTGTAATACAACAGTAGGAGAAATATATACTGTAAGAAGTTAATGGCAGACTGAGTGAGCAAAGGCATATTTAGAGGACACTCTCAGAAGAGTACCGGGCATGAGCTGAAAAGTGACCTCCTTGACATTAGAATATGGACGGGAAGAAGAGACGAATATGGTGAGCACCTGAAATACCTCTGAGAAACTGGCAGGTGTTTGCTGTTGTCAAGCCATTGCTTGAATAAACTTATAGCACAGCCTAGGATGGCTCCCAGATTATTCACAGGTAGAAATAAGTGATACGAGAACCCAGGGAGTTGGCTAGTGGAGCAGAGAGAGGGCAGTTGGGTGTGAATACAATTTGTATTGCAAATATGTTAATTTCTTATTGCTGTTGCAACAAATTACCGCAGATTTAATGGCTTAAAACAACACACATTCCTTTGCAATTTTGAAGGTCAGAAGTCCAATAAGAATCTGATGAGGCTAAAATCACAGTGTCAGCTGGGCTTCGTTAATCTGGAGCCCCCAGGGGAGAGTCTGAATCTCTGCCTTGTCTCTTGCTCTGTAGCGGCTGCCAGCTCTCCTTGGCTGGTGACCGCATGACTCTAGTTTCTGCATCTGTTGTCTCATCACCTTCTCCTTTCTTTGACTTTCTTCCTGTCTGTCACAAGAACCCAGTGATTACATATGAGCTCACCCAGATAATCTAGGATAATCTTTCCCTCTTCTGTCCTTCATTTATTCATATCTGCAATATCCCTTTTGCCACATGAGGGAATATATTATTCATAGATTCTGGGGATTAGGACAAAAAATATCTTTGGGGGCCTTTATTCAACCTACCACAGGAGATTATTCATATAGAAGTTTGGGTAATTAAAAAAATATAACTGAAAAAGTTAAGAGCCTATGTATATATATTTCCTAAACACATTTCAGGTGTGGCTAGAAGTTCTGGAAAAGGGGAATATAGCAACTGTAAATAGTCATACATTATCTGTGAGAATTTATAAGCTGTTGTATTAATATACTAAACGGCTACGTGTCCTCTAGACACAAGTGCTTTCAGTACAAAATACAGCAGTATTGCTGCAGACATTGTGGGTGTCTGGAGCAAAATCTTCAAGCAGACTAGAGGTGGTTTATATATATATGGGCAAAAGATGCTGCCACCATCTAGGTTCAGCCAGTCCCCTTGCTGTCCTCCTCTCCACTATATCTGAAGTCATGTTACCTCACCAGGCTTTCCGAGAGAGGAAAGTGGATCCGTGTGCAATGAAGTGAGTTCTCAGAATTAATCTAGCCACCAAGCAGTTCGGCAGCCTCTTACTGTGCATTTGTATGAAAGTGTAAAGTGCCATAGAAAAGATAACTTTGTTGTTGAGAATATAGTTTAAATGTGGGTTTCAGTAATGAAAGTGCTTACTGATACCAGTATTCAAATAACCCAGAATCTAACCCATTTTCTGATAAATATTTCATAGTCATTATAACATTTGATAGCTATGGCTATTTTATTCTCTCTTTCAGTATAAGTTTATCAAAGTCTACTATGGGCAAATACATTGCACTTGGTAGTGTGGGTTCATAAGTGAACAAGGAAGTCAGGAGTCATTTCTCCATTTTTTATGTCCTAGTTTGGGAGCAAATAACCCAAAACAAACCCCAAACATCAAATAAATGTACACATAAACAAATAAACATACTGATAAAAGACATATTATTAAAATTCCTTTGCCATATTCTCCCAGGTTAAAAAAAAATTAAGTTACTAGGATTATTGATGGCACTAAAATCCAGCCTTCAATTCTTCTTTTTCATCCAATAAGCATGAAATTAAATCTTTCTGTAAGTGGTCATTCTTGCAAGACACCTGTCTTAACTTTTAGCTCCTTTTTTGAGGTTTCCATTTTAAAGAGAAGGCTGTTGGCACTAAGAAATTCTCCAACGCTAAGCAGCTGCTTTCTCTGTCTCTCTTTCTCTCTCAGAAAATGATGCCATAGTTACTCAGTTACTCAGAAGGATAAGATAATAGCTTAAGACCCACGATCCCTCTCCTTGTCTTCTTTATCCTCTGGAGCCATGGGCAGAGGGCAGTCAGTGAGCAAGGAGGTGCATCGGGGGAGAGATGCTGAAGAGTTGATAGCTTCCATGCTATTTTTATCATTTCTTAGAACTCTGGTGTCAGGGTGCTGAGAACATTTAAGATGACAATAAAGGCTTGACAGTAGCAAAAGTCCAATGTTTTCTGTCCCAAGATGAGAAAGTGGGAAACTGAAGGAGAATCAGAGACTTCAAAGAGGCAGCCCAATGCATGTGCCTAGAAAGGATTTTTTTTTTAATTCTGGAGAGGAGGTGAGAGTTAGAGGTAAATTGGGGCAGAAAAGAACAAACAAGGTTCAAGAGGATATAGTGGAAATGATTAAATTAGAAGCATCAAAGAAAAGTGGCTGAGGACACACAGGCCTTCCAGTAATGGGCACTGCATTCTATCTCAATTTTGTTACTTGGGATTTATCTCTTGTAGCCTAATTTTCCTCATAATAAAATGGGAATTATAACACTATTTATCCTAAAGAATGGGTTTCTCAGTAGTACATAAAGCTTCCAGATGAGATAATGTATGCAAAGCACTTCATATGTGGTTGGCATCCAACTGTCATCACTGGTGGAATTACTGCAATGCTCCTAAACCTTAGGCTTCCAGGCCCCTTCCTCCTTAATGGTCCTTTCCACATCCTTGCAGAGGTCATAGTAGTGTGTTCATGAAGTCATATTTTGGATAATATTTGTCACAGTAGAATATTTTAACTGCCATCTATGAAGATGAGCAAGCAGGAAATTAAACTAGGGTCAGAGACTTTAGAAAGGCAGACCAGTTGCATGTGTCAGAGAGAGAAAGCTCAAAGGAAGATCGATTCCAAGGAAAATTTAATAAGGCATGCCAAGGAAAGGTATGAAAAGAGCCCGGAGAATGAAAACTAGATAAGGAGAGAAACAAAACAGGTCAGAGAAAAAGTGATTTAAAAAGAGGGCAGGAAAAGAAATTCCACTGTATGTGAAATTGGAGTCCTTGAAGAAGAAATGCAAAGCAAACAAATAAAAAATAGATCAGCACTAATATTCAAAACTATAATCAAATAAAACACTTTTTGGAAATAGGATATTGAAAGTTCATCTGAGAAAATTTTCCTGGCAATAAACTGTAAGGCTTTTCTTAATAAAACGGTGAGTCTTTAAGGATTAAGAAAAAAATATCCCCAGGGCCTTCTGGTGAAAAGATCAAACTACTTATAAAGGTAAGAAAAAATTAGGCTGGCATTAAATTTCTCAAGAACTGAATGTAAAGCAGGGGACAGTAGAACAGCATTTTCAAGAAACAGAAAGAAAGCCAGTATAAGCCAAGAATGTAATTCCCGGCCAAGCTGTACTTCAAATATTGAGACCATAGAAAAGCAGTTTTAAATATGCATTCACTCAGGGAATACAAAACACACAGACCTTTCCCAAGGATTCTATTACATGAGGAGTTTCATCCTCTAAGAGATAACTGGAGAAATCTCAGCAAAAACACTGATGGTGAGCATTTAATATATTCAGTTGTAGAATTCTGTTTAAAACAAGGATGGCAAGATGGTGGGACAAAGTGGATGTAAAAAACAGGAATAAAAGTAAAGTGAAGGGGGAAAGTATTATAAGGTCATTGTCTGGTATTCAACAGGCAGGCGTCAAAGTGCACCATCTGTAATAGTTGCCCTGGGGCTGGTGCCACAGGCAGACACTCATCACAGGTCTAAAAATGGCCACCTCAGTATCTCTGAGAGAGTAACAGACTTCCAAGAAATATCTCTTCCCAGTGGTCTGATTGCAAAATTTCTTGCAGCTCTCATTGCTTATGAATCCTTTAATTGTTTAGTTGAGAACCGAGTGTTCTTGACTTTTCATAATATTCATGTAACACGTTTCTCAACTCAGCCAGTCATAATAGCTTCAGTGATAAAGAGCTTTTTCTCTTTCCTTCCTTTTCTGAGTCGCAGTTTCCTCTTGCCAACCCCTTGACAGGAGTTTTAATTCCCCTGTGGCTGC
This sequence comes from Manis javanica, assembly GCF_040802235.1. NCBI lineage: Eukaryota > Metazoa > Chordata > Mammalia > Pholidota > Manidae > Manis > Manis javanica. Next base: position 9,766,866 of record NC_133167.1, on the reverse strand, counting down.
CTCATAGGAGTGCTGAGAAGATTGCAGGAGAGAAGGTAGGGACGGAGTTTCCCACAGTACCTGGCAGATACTAAGGGCTTACCAAATGCTCATTACAGCAATGGGGTTATTAGAGATCGTCTTTTTCCAGGTGGGAGCAGAGAGGAACATTCTTTAAGCCTTTCACTACCTCTTAGCCCAGTTCAAGTTTGTGTATCTGGTGCCTCTCTCAGGTTGGGGCTTCCTGACTGCCCTAGGTTTTCCTCAAAGCAGGTGTCTCTGTGTGGTTTCTCTTCCCCGCAGGTGCACGGTGGGGGGTGTGCCTGACCAGGAACAATTGATTTGAATCAGGCTTAAAAATACTTGTATCAGTAAATGACAGCTGGAAGGTTGGGATGGCTCAGGAAGAATAAAGTGTGGCTGTTTTTCTCGGCTCAAAAACAACATTTGGTTAGTTTACCTACTTTAGAAAAGTGTATCTCATCACGTGATTGTCCTTCCAATCAGTCTGGGGCAAGTCGTGAACAAGCCGTGGTTGACCTTCCCACTGTCACCTGTTCTCCCTCTTCTTTCCCCACCTTCCCAGCTACTCTGCATGTCTTTGTCACAAGCCTCGTTGCTTGGCTGCCTTCTATCCATCCTTTTAAAGAATTAGCTGATAAAGTTTAGAATTGCCCATTATACCAGTCATATTTGAGCTCACAAAAAATTGTAACACAAAATGAAAAAGAAATTTCTTCGGTTCTAGACTCCAAAATGATGCAATTAACATATTTGGTTTACACATAGTTTTCTATCCCCCTCCCCAAGAAAACTAAACAATTTGATGGTAAAACTGGGAAATTCATGGTAAAGATGCAGTTTACCATATTTTCTCATTTCTCAGTCACATTAGAAAAGGTAATTAAATAAAGCTGTGGGCCTCAGGCAACTTCTTCTTTGAGCTTCAGTTTAATCATGTATAAAATGAGGGATTTAGACTGAGTGATTTTGAAGACCCCTAACATCCAGCTTTTTCTAAAGGGATGATCCTTAAAGATTTGCCGCCTCTTAATTCACCAACTCTGAGATGGTCATTTGATGATCTGGTAGATAGAACATTTCTAAAGAAAATTTTTTTTCAAAGGTATGTGTGTGTGTGTGTGTGTGAAATGGTTCAGCATAATGCCTGCATTATGTTCCTCTTATCGCTGAAGGATCTCGCCTCTCATAGCCAGGCTCTTGCTTCCAGAATCTCTGTATGATAAATAATGGCAAGTGGAAGGCTTTCCTTATGTGACTTCTTGAGACTGACTTAACCCAAACTCTGGAATGAGACTATACTCAACTCTAAATGCTATGCAAACTCTGGAATGAGACTATACTCAACTCTAAATGCTATGCTGCATGATACCTTGATTTCCTCCTTAGGACCTGGTTTGCCCTTAGGGTGCCTAAGACCATACTGTCTGGATCCTGTGGAAATGCCTGGAGACCACGATGAGAATGATCTTGCTATTCCCTGGGAGTGGCAGTCTGAACTTTAATATTTAACTTCACTGTTTAACCATTGGAGGCTGTGCTTCCCTCAGGGTGTAGAAGGTCTGTCAAACCGGAAGACAGGGTAATTTAAGCACCTGGAAGCTATTGTTCAGTATACAACAAATAGTTCCTACCTATCCGAGGATCCCCATGACTTGGAGATGGGACCTTTAAAGAGTTAATTAAGGCTAAATGAGGTCATTAGGTTGTGTTAACCCATTCTGACTGGGGCCCTTATAAGAGGAGATGACTGCACACAGGTGTGCATACACAGAGGCAAATGATCTGTGTAAGAGTTAATTTTATGTGTCAACTTGGCTGGGCCATGGTGCCCAGATATGTGCTCAAACTTTATTCTGGGTGTTTCTGTGAGGGTGTCTTTGGATGACAGTAACATGACACCAGTGGACCTGAGTAAAGCAGGTTGCCCTCCATAATGTCGGTGGGTGTTATCTAATCAGCTGAAGGCCTAAATAGAAAAAGACTGACCTCTCCCCAGCAAGAGGGAATTCTGCCAGCAGAAGGTCTCCAGACTTGAACTGCAAAATTGGCTCTTTTTGGGTTTCCACCTTGCTGGTGTACCCTGTAGATTTTGGACTTGCTAGCGTCCATAAGCACATGAACCAATTCCTTAAAATAAATCTCTTTCTACATACCCATATCCTACTCATTCTGTTTCCCTGGAGAACCCTGACTAATGCCGTGTGAGTCCAGGGAGAAGTGAAGAACTGGGGCTCCCTAAGTGCCATCAGGCTCCTCCACTGCCCCTCAGGGGCTGCTGGGACAAGCCATGAAAATAGTTGTATTACAATGCAATGCCTTAGGCTTCAAAACAGGTCATAAACAGAGTTGTGGGAAAGAAAGAAACAAACTCTGCTTGGAAGAAGCAGTGAAGAATCCAAGAAGAAGTGGTATTGGATCTGGGTTATGGAGAATGAGTGGTATGTTCCCAGGTAATTAACTGAAGGAAGGATGGACGATGGGGACACTCTCATCAGAGGAAACAGCACAGGAACTGGGAGGGGACCTAGATTGTTCAAGGAAGTCAGGAGCGTCAACATGAGGAAGATGGAGGGAACACAGGGGTGGGTAGGCAGGAAGGGAGTTTCACAAAGAAGGTGGAGAAGACGGTGCTCCTCTCTCCTATCACAGTAAGAAGGAAACAAGCTGTCAAGACAATGGAGAGCAAACTGAAGTGCTCTAAGACAGAGAAGAATGAACAACTAGGGCAATGTATTTAAAAATATTGTGCTTGTGCCTATTTAAGATTGAAGAATAAACGATGGGTGTGGATAGAGTGAAGGTTCCCATGACTAGGATTCTCACCTGGCCGAGATCAGCTTGCTCACTACACACGTGTGGGCAATAGTTGTCATTCACTCTATATAAAGAGCTCCACCTAGGGATCTGCGTGACGTGGTGGCATGGCTGTGCAGCGGCTGAAGGATCGCAGGGGAGCAGAGGCTGGAGTGATGGCAGCGCTGAGGACAGACTGAGACGGCCGTGGGGGCAGAGAGGCCCAGAGGCAGAGACTGGCTTGCTGCCTGCACACTTACTCTGAGTGAGCAGAATTTCAGCGATTAACTTGCCACCATGGGAATAAAGTTGAGTATAAACCCTTTCACTCCCAGAACGTTCTCTTGTCGTTTTGGTCTCATTGAATCCATAGTGAACTTGCCTGGGGCTGAAACCCATCCGCAAGACAACAGTCAGCAGGATCCGTTGTTGTCACAGGAACAGAACAGGCTGCCCTCACGGGAGGAGTGTGTCAGGGGCTGTGCCTATGGACGGGGAAACATTTGGGTCCCCCAGTGGATGTGTGGTCCGACGTGGCTTGCCTCCCAGAGGACTGGGCCCCTCCCCAGGACTGGGAAGGGGTGGGGGCTACACCTGAGGCAGTGAAGTTGACTCTCAGCAAAGTAGGGAATTCCTTAGAGAAACAGAGTGCCCGTGAGGCTGCAGGGATGGGGGGCAGTTTTCTTCTCACAATATTGAGGAAAGCTGTAAGGGTGCATTCCTGTCAGACGCATGAGAAGAGGTGGCATGAGAACACGAGCTGTGAGGTGCCATTGAGGAGGTAAAAAATTTGTTGGTGACTGAAATGGCATCATTTGGGATAAAGGCAGGAGCAGAAAGAAACAGGATGGAAAGGAAAATAGACTCTTCTTGGAGCTGTGTCAACAATTCAAACCAGAGCAGCAATTTCGGCCACCAAGGACAAAGAAGCAGAAGCCAGAGACAAAGCGACAAGACCAGCCTGTGTGTCTGCAAGGCTTTCTGCTGCAGAGGCTGGAGAAGGCGGGTATTGGAAGGCCCACCATGGCCCTTTGGTTCACTCCTTTGAGTAGAACTGGTTTGGATACAGCCAGGATGACCACTTAGTGGCAATGGATCCCCTCAGGCTTGAGGGTTTTTATAATTTGTCATAATTTTTGTTGTTTTTATATTGTAGCCTCTGCTCTTATTATGCAATTTGGTTACAATGTTCTAGCTTCCTCACATGGGGACTGTTGCAGAAGATTAAGGGCACACAGAGAGGTGAGAATCCTGGAGGGGTGGATGTGGAGCAAGTGAAGTTTTCTGTGGCCCAAATTCTCACCTGGCCCTGTTGGCTTCCTCACTACACATGTGTGGGCAATACGTTGCTATGGACTCTACATAAAGAGCTCCGCCCAGTGCTCTGTGTGACATGGTGGCACAGCTGCAGGGCTGCAGAGAGTGGAGTGGTGGCAGCACTGAGGACAGAGACTGAGATGGCTGCGCAGGCAGAGAGGCCCAGAGGTGCAGAGACTGGCTTGCTGCGTGCAGACCCACTCTGAGTGGATGGGATTTTAGTGATTGACCTGCCACCATGGAAATGTTAGGTATAAACCTTTTATCCAAGAACATTCCACTGTCATTTCTCTGACTCATTGAATCCATAGTGAACTTGCCGGGGGCTGAAACCCACTGGCGAGACAGTGGGGTTTCAAGGAAGAGCTTCAAGTGACACAGATAGCTTAGGTAAAACTCAAAGCTTTTCCTCACCTAAGATTCTGAATTTGTTTTCTTTGAAACTGTGAGTGAGTGTTCTAGATGGTGAAAAAATACAATGTGCCATTCATTGGAAGCATTGGAGTTTGCTTTGACTACCGTGAAGATTGGCTTAGTACATAGTGCCCTTCTGTTACTAGTAGCTGAAGGAGACTAAGGTAGAAACACAGGATAGGAAGTTCGTATTTAAAATTCTTATCTGTTGTCAAAATAATTGATTTGATAAAGCTCGGAAATTTCTCTAACTCAATTCCAATTCCTTCAGATACAGAAAGTAGACAAAATAACATTTTAAGGCCCTTTCTAGGAAGAATCCAAACTGAATAGAACATGAGACAGAACAAAAACAGTAGTAGAAATAGTAAATACTTGAAGGTGCCTTTCAACTGTGAATTAGAATTTTCTAGAATGGATTCAAACTCTAAATATACTTCTTAAGAAGTTGCAAGAGATTGACATAAAAGAATGATAACTCTGGAAATTTTTTTCCTGGAAGACTGATACCAGGAGTTGTTTTGGAAATATGCAAAGTAAATGAAAGATTTCAGATGGGACCTCTATATACTTAGAGTGAATGCAGCATGCACTTAAAAGGTGGAGATAGCAGAACAATTATACGCAGGAATCCGTATGATAAATAAGCTTCTTGAAACAAATTTTCAAAATAAAATGGATTAGTATTAAAGAAGTCTTCATTTTTATATGCATATGTATACAAAGGGAGTCCTTTTTTGTAACTGTGGTAATGGATGTTAGACTGTGGTGATCATTTGCAATATATACGTATGTCAAATCATGTTGCACACCTAAAATGAATGCAGTATTATGTCAATTGTATCTCTAAAAATACACATTAGAAGAAAAATTTTAAAACCTTGCTATATTTGAAATTGCTATCGTATTTATGATAGGTCATTATGTAATTACTACTCTAATGTTATCTTTAAGAAACAAGTTTCAGCTAGTGTTAAAGCATGCAGTAAGCACTTAATAAATGTTTGACTGAATGAGTGAAAAAAGAAAAGAAGTAGCAACCAATCCAGAACAGATCCTGCTCCTATTAGACTCACTTGTGAATCATTCAGTGGGAACTCAAACTTTACAAAAAACATCTTCTCCTTGTCTTGGTTAACACCAGAGTTTTCCCTTATTGTATTAAGTCAATAAATCTACTTTTGTGTTATTTTTTTCTTCTATGTAATGTCTCTCAGACTGATCTTTAATGACAAGACACAAAGGACTGAAATTTGGCTAGGAATGTAAGATTCTTAACATCAGCATTGGCATGGTTTCTAGATTAAAAGAAATCATACCTGACTTTTAAAAAATATGGCAAAGTAAGACCTTATTAAGATATCAAGTAATAGTGTATATGCAAAATGTTCATTTTTCTAACTAAACAAAAAAGTAATTGTTATAATCAAAGTAGTTAACAGAAGGGAATAAGGAGAAGGTATGGCAGAATGAGAAGAGCACATGCCATGAAATCACTGAAACCTGGTGGCGGGGTGGTGGGGGGAGCTGTGGGTTGACCAGTTGTGCCCTCCCCTAAATCCATATGTTGAAGCCCTGATCTCCAGTGTGATGGATTTTGGAGGTGGGAACCCTGGGAGGATGAGGGTGCAGCCCTTGTGAATGAGATGAATGTCTTTATAGGAAGATTCACCAGGGAGCTCCCCCCAGCCCACCACCATGTGAAGACTTAGCGGGAAGGCAGCCATCTGTAAACTGGGAAGAGTCCTCACCAGGAACCAAATCTTCCAGCCTCCAGAACTGTGAGAAAGAAATATTTGCTTTTTAAACCCCCCAGTCTATGGTGTTTGTTACTGCTGCTCTACTAACTGAGACACATAGATATGCAACTCATTAGCTGTATGACTTGGGGGGAGTTCATTCATTACTCTTATGTCCAGTTTCCTTCCAGTAATACAGTAATATCTTCTCCTTAAGGTGTTTTATAAAGGGGAGAAGGAATGTATACCAAGCAGCTAGGATAGTGCCAGTTAACCCTGAGGTAACAGACAAATGGGAGACATGTGTTCTATTGTTATAACTCTCAGCTTAATGCATTTACACACAGCTCTGTGAACATTCACACATACATATAAGCACTCAGATAATTTGTTCTCTATGAGATTAATGACTTAATCAGGCAGGTATGCACATTTACATCCTCTTTCTGGAATTTGAGTGTATTTTCATTTTTATGGAAGTGAGGCTTTATAAGAACCCAATAACTTTAAAAAGCAGATTTTAAATACAGCACCCTGTCATACAGCTATTTGGATTTCACCTATATAATGATGAAAAATTTGTGTAATAAGGCAAAAGTTCCAGAAGGTTCTTGGATTTCTACCTTTAGAACCTAGAAACCTATACTAGCAGAATTATTCCCCTTCAACTAAGAACTCATCATGCAATAACTGAATCATTTTCAATGAATATTTATTAAGCAGACATGATTATATATATTATACATCAGTAAGCGTATGTCATCTTCAGACTTCATGCAGTAGGACAGTTAATTTTTTAGTTATTGTGAAAAAATGTCTCTAAGTTTGTCTTAAACCATGGATGAATACATGTAATTTTCAGCATGTGTGGGAAACTGTCTTCTTCCCAACATTGAAAATTCCTTATTTACTCAATAACTGGTGCCTATAAGAGATCTGCTCATTTCTTTTATAATTTTGGGATCTTTTAAAATGAGAATCTTTGTGGGGAGACAGCTCTATAATGGGTTAGCAATTGTTTATACATACTCCCAAGTTGGTATCTGAGAGAAAGCTTTAATTGAAGAAAAGGAGAGCTCATGTGAGATGTTAAGTTATGGGTATTAAGAAAGATGACTAGTTCTCTAACTAGTGGAGGAAAGATTTTACCAAATCAGGTAAGTGGTGATTCTGGAATATAATCTTCACTATTTCTTAATTGACTGATGAAATTCCACCACAAGAGGTATATTCTGTCCAATCAACAGAGGCCTTGAGTTTGCCTGTGCAACATGCTGGTTTACGTATTGCCTAAAGCATGTGAGTAGGGATCACCTGTGTGCAATGCTGCAATTGGCCTGAAGACACCAGCATATGTTAATTCTCGTCATTTCGAAATTCTACCAACATTACTATCCTGGTAGGTAATACTTACGTAGTACTTTCTATGTTCCTGGAATCATAACTATGGTGCATGTATTTTCTCAATAAAATTACCTCCCAATAGCTGAGTGAGGAAGGTATGTCATTCTCATTTTACAGCTGTGGCACCAGAATATTACAGAACTTGCTATTATTATCAGGGATGCTAGTGAGAAAACTAACCTAGCTGTGCATGAATACAAAACTTGTGGGTTTTTCTTTTTATTACCACTTTGATATATTGTTTTATCCCCTGGATAATGTCCTTCAATTTGATCTCATGTTTTAACCTGAAGATATTTCTATGAGTCGATGCAGCAGAACTGGGGTCTGGAAGTGTGTCATCACCATGCTTTCTGTCTGGGAAGCGCACTTCATCCCTTTCATGATATAATCCTATCAGGTTTACATTATACTTAGTTCCATATGTGTTTGCTTTTCAAGTGAACTTGCAAACTACTTGGGGCCAAGTTGTTCATATGTGTCTCACTTTAATCTAGCAGGAAGCTTTGACCTTAGAGGGTTCTACAGAAATTCATGTCTATTTATTCATACATACTCACATAATTTCCAATGATGGAAGGATCTATGTGGCCTGAAATTTCACTTAAACTGAGGACATCATAAACATAGAAAACCTTAAACTACATTAGATAGCTTGATAATACTCAATCTTTCTTTAGGAAAAGATCTCTCAATAGGGTGTATGATACTTGCATATAAGGTGATGTAAAAACAATAAATTATTTTAAGGGCCTTGTTGAAATTAAGTCCAGAAACTAACAGTGAGTTTGTTTCAGTGGAACTAGTCAGTCTTTTATAGAAAGTATTAGCATTTTATTCTGATAAGACAGAGTGATCAGTTCTGATGTGTTTCCTAAAAAATTACAGAACAAAGTACTTGGTGACTTTGCTAAGAACAGTCTGTTAGTCTTTGAAAGAAACATAGTTTATGGGTGATAAATTAGTGAAAGAATGTCATCAATATACAATTTTGGCTAAAAATTGGTCAGAAATTCTGAAAGATATATGTTTTCCCTCTGTATATTCACGCATCCTTCAATAGATAATAATTTTATAGGCAATAAAGTTTTAAAACAACATCCCCTTCTCTTTGCTTAGTTACAGGGTATCTGCCTTTTGAATTGCCCACAGAAGCTTTCCCTCACCCCAAACTTGGCCATGTTCCCCTGTTATATGTTTGCAGCCCCATATGCTTTTCCTCAAGGACACTAATGACAGTGCAACTTTATAATGATTTTTGTGATCATTTGCTTAGTCTTCTGCTGTCTTTACCAAACTTTAAGATCCAGCAGGGCAGCAAGTATGTGTGCCATCGTTTGCTGCATAAAGACCATCCTGAAGCTTAGTTGCTTAGAAGACTGATTTATTATTACTTCCTATAGTTTGGGGAATTGGTGGGCTTCACTGGGAAATTCATGTGTTGGGTCCTTCATATAGCTGAAGTTGAATATCAAGTGAGACCAGACTCATTTCAAAGCTGATTTACTCTATGCTGCTGGCGTTGAAAGAGTCAGAGACTTCCAAGCCTGCCTCCCACCCCCAGCTACTCTCTCTTCCATGGTGTCTCCATGTATCTAGCTTTGGGCTTATAAATAGTCTCATGAATAGCCATGTCAGGATAGTTGAAATCCTTGCATGGTGGGCTCAGGATTCCACAAGCTACTGTTCCAGAAAACAGGAAGTGGAAGCCTCCATTTCTCTTAAAGCCTGGGCCTGGCATTGGGCACAATATCAATTTGATTGTATTCTATTTGTTAAACAGTCACAGAGTCTACCTAGACTCAAGGAGGGGAAATTAACTCCATCTTGCAGTGGGAGAAAGGGTTGAGCACAAGAGGAGGGCAGAAGTTGATGGTGGCCATCTTGGTGGCCAGCTACCACAATTTGTCCAGGGTCATTTTATTGTCAGTATCTAGAACTGTACCTGGCCTGGAGTAGACACTCAATGACTATTTGTTTAATAAATAATGAACAAATGAATGAATGACAAGACTGAACATCAGAGCAGGCAGGTGAAATGCATAGTGCCTGGCACCTGGTAAATGGTGGGGATAAAACAATAAGTCTTCTACTTTAAGTCTAATGCTATTTCCATAACCACTCAATATGGCTAAGTGGTTGATGACAGGTGGATGTTCTGAAAGAGTTTACAGGTATCCCTGTGAGAGAAAGGATTGCGGTGGGATTGCCATCACTATATCCAGCACAGGAAGAATAGACTAGAAAGTGATCTGCAAACAAGAGTCTCGGGGAACTCTCAGCACAATGCTAATTCTTCAATGATACACCCCCAACCAAATTAGTATGATAATCAGCACCTGTACATTCCTTTAAATGGTTTCCCTTTCAATGGAAATTAATGAGATATTATCTATAAATAGTTCATGTCTTCAGACAGGAACTCTTGGGTGAGAGCACTCATCTCAGCCAATCAAGGTAGGAGGATGTGTTGCACACACTCCCAAACTCGCACTGTAACCTGTAAACAAACCTGGACTCCCCAGGGGAGGAAGAGTATAATGTGCTCTTCTGTGATGTAAGAGCTTGGGAGCCACCAGTGCAGATTTTGTGCATTCATTCAAATCTGGAAGTATGAGAAACCTTTCCGAAAGTTCTGTTGTTGAAAGATTTCCAGCCTAATTTGTAAAAGTATTTCATTTTGTGAAACTTTCAGCTTCATGAACATTTAACCAAACCAAATTTACTCCTAGGAAATTATCACATGGCCAATAAGTGTTCATTTTTGCCCTCATGTCTTTTGTTGGACCAGGAGGATGAATAGGAGACTTTAAGTCAATAATGCTGTAAATCACAATACTTGACCCTTTAAGATATCCTGTGACTAGTCATGCTAGAAATCTTCACAAAATGGAGTGAATCTCCATGAATAGCAAGGCTACTTGGGAATAGAGGTCAGAAGTTGCTCTTATTTGCTCTAGCTGAAAATTCTTGATTTAAGCATTGACTGGGGAGCATTTTAACTAAAGTTTTTATGTTGACTGAAGCTGTGCAGATGCACCCATGGGACAGCATGAAGCCCAGAGTCCTTGACGGAGACCCTGAAGGTCACCTTCAGCTCTACCACATCTGTAAACTACTTTCATTCCCTAATTGACAGCCGAGTTTTGCCTCAGAGAACAACTTGCCAAATCCCAGATTTAGGTTCTTTTCTGGCAAAGGAATACCACAAGGGCATCAAACTGTCTCCTGTGGCTGAAAATCAAGACAAAGGAGGTTGATTTCCATGCCACAGATGGATTCATAGTGAAATGAGTCGTCCTCATCTTGAATACAATTTCAGATTTTCATTTTTGTCTGAGATCCTAATATTTGTGATGACATGAGTAGGCTGTCTTAGGAACACAACCTGCTGACCAGTGTAGGATGGTTTTCAGTACAGATGGTGGTCTGTTGAGCTAACAACGATAAACTTTTCACCCTGCGCTCAATTGTTAGAAGACCAGCATGCAAATATTTGAGCTCCACATGAAAGTTTAGCTCATATTAGAGGTACACATGGATATTGCTGCTAGATCTTTTCTTGGTAACAGGGACATTCCTTAGTTTATATAGAACTAAGTCATAAGAAATGTGTAAGTGTCCCCACTATGCTATAGAAACAATGATTGATAGAATACAAACTTCAAAACACAGTTTTTATAGAGGGCATGAATGTCCTATATACCAAATATAGGACATAATGTGATTGGTCTGGATGTAGTGATTTAGAGGGATTACCGCACTTTGCATGTCTATGAAAATTTTGTGAAAAATCACTAAAAGGATTTGCTTGTGGACTCCTGGAATTTTGTTACTATCAGTTGAAACACTCATCTGTGGCTCCAAGCGCTACATAAATTCCTTATTGGAAACGCCTTTGGTGGAATCGAGGAAGCCATTGTCCAAATTTAATGTCCTCATTGAACTGAATTTGAGAACAGTGGCAACTTGTGCCACAGCTGGCAGGCTGGCAGCTCTAACTCCTTAGCCAGAGGTACCAACATGTGGACAAATTCAATACAAAAGAGTTGTTCCTTCTGTCCTAGAAGACTTCCTTCCTTCTTAGGAAAAGGAAATGCTTGGTTTTTAATGGAAATGAAAGATAACTCTTTAGGGGTTTAATTTGAAAAGAACCTATTGGCAGTACTTATATGAGATTCGAAGATGCCCTCGGGAATCATATAGTTATTAAATCAATAATTTACTAATACTTTTTCAATAAACTTTGTGTTTCCCTGTTGACATTCTTTAGTATTATTCAGAGATACAGAGAAAATGAGTTTTCTGTGTGTGGGTTTGTGTGGAGACACAGAGAAAACAAGAGATCTGTATGTCTGGCTAGCATTGAATGAATGGTCCTTCTGGTCTTTGCCATTTTCATTTTGGACAATACAAACCTCATTGCTCCTATATCCTTACCTTTTTCCTCTAAAGATCATGTTCCTAGCCAAGAGTCAGGACGGTTCAGTTTCTTTCCATGTTAATCCTTTTTTGTTGTTGTTCAGGTGATGTTCCTTTCAAAGGACTAAGAACTGAATATTAAGAATGTGTACATATGTTATTTTTTCACATAGAATCTTGATTTGATTAATATATATATTTTCTTTTGTGCCTGCTATAGTCCCTGGCAATAGTTGGTGCTTAATGGATGCTCTTTTATTGAGCACCTTGTATATGCTCACTGAATTTCAATAGATAGGTTACCATGTGGATGAGACCCAGTCCAAGACTAGAAAGGGCTTTTCATCTAATTAGATCATTACATGGGTTACACATTTAAAGAGAAACATTTTTAAGTCACTTTATAAAGATGTTTCATACACAGGATTACCTGTGATGTTCACAAGTACCTTGTAACCTTAGTAAAACAGATCTAATTCCCATTTCATGGATGAGGAAAGGGTCAGAAATTAACTTCAATAGTGATCCCAGAACTGAAATCAAGCTTCATATTTTTAAAAATTCTTAATATTAATTCTTTTAATCACCAGAAGAGATAATTCTGTTGCTCTTGATTACATCAGGAATATGGTACTTTTTTCAGAAGTAATTATCTTAAGCAACTGTTTCTAAATTCTAAAGAAAAAAATGGTATCTTAATTGAAATTCACAAAATAACATTGTATCCCAGCATATTCTATAGACTCTAACATCTACATAGCTGATAGTTTTTGAAAAAAATACTTTAAAAATTACCTTTATTAAGGTCTAATACACAAATAATAAAACCTTCCTTTAAAGGGCACAATTCAGGGAGCTTTGACAAATGTATACCTATCTAACCACCTCTCAAGTCAAGGTGTAATACATTGGAAGCAGATTTTAATCCTCAGGTTTTCCCACTATGTCCTCTTGGATTTGAACTCCAAGGTTTGAATGTTGTTTTCTGGGGCCCACATAGAGACTTATGGTAGTAGTAGGGCAGGGCACCATTTTATCCTAAATGCCTCCAGGAAGCAAAGTCTTTATCCTTTCTGGGCCCAAGTTTTTGTTCTTGTTTCATCAGCCTTTTTTTTCTCATTTCCTCATCTTTCCATGCACTATCGTCCCTTTCACCTGAATAACTCTGGTTGCCCATTGCTTAAAGAAAGACGACCTCTTTCATTTTTATCTTTTTCTGTTTGGAGACTTGCACAACAGACAGTTTTAGAAGTGAAACCATAGGTAATTGGAGTGATATTTCTGCCAAACGGAAAAGAAAGTGTACCTGTAGGCAGGAGGTTTAGAATATAGCTGCCGACCTACCATTAGGAAACGTCTGCAAATTATTCCTCTGTGAAAATGGGATTTACAGCCTTTTACTTGAGGTGTCAAATGAAAGCAATGTGCTAGTCCTACTAGATGACTCATGAAAGAAAATTCTCCCTGCAAATGAAAGGAAGTCAACCAGGAACAAATAGCATTTCTTTAACAGTAGCATTTGTCACTGAAGAGAGCAACATGAAAGGTCTGCGTGCCCATTCCTATGTGTGAAAATAAGATGCCTCTGCTGTTGACAATGTGCAGAGCTGGCTGTTGATGAAAAGCAAATGAGGACAAGACTGGTTATCATGGGCGCTTAGAGCATGGGAAGTGGTTGCTATTTATTTCAAATCTAAGGTGTGGGAAGCTCATATGTGAAGCATGAAAATAAAAAGTTTTCTTTTCTGCTTATTTATAAACTATTAAGCCCACCAAGGGATCATTTCCAAAGATGTGTCAAGCTATAGACCCAGCAATTGAAAAGAGAATTAGGAGACTAAGAATAGAAGAGGCGAAGTGTTGCATTTAAGAAGAGATCATAACATGTTCTGTAAATACCTCTGAGGCAGCCAAAAGGAAGCTCTATATGAAAATTGATCACTTGAACTTGAAAAAAAGTTAGAGCTTTTCCTTCCAATCATCTACCTGAGATCCATTTGGCTGCCAGAGTTAAGCTATGCTATAGGCTCCTTAAAACATAACTGAAAGCTTTAAGTTTTAAATACAGTGAAGGAAAACCATATATATAAATATAAATAAGCATATCTGTGTATATAAATATATACATGTAGATGTATATATATAGAGTGATGTCTAAGAAGCCATGTTATTATTGAAAGTAAAGGAACAGTTGTGTTACTAAAAATGAGCACTCTATCTTCATTTTATTGTTTTTACTGTGTCCTTTCATAATCTGATTTCAAAAATGAGTTTCTGGGGATAATTTGGGTGAAAAATTTCAGGAATTCCATGTATGGCTATGTGACCCCTCAGCTGTCTACAGAGGCCATGTTGGGTAATGGGGTTCATTGTTGCAGCCCTGCAGCCACTCACTCCTTCCATTTGGGTAGTATTTGTACATAGCAGGTGCTCGACAATTTATAGAATTAGATGTGTTCTTCCATATTAGCTCGTTCTCCCAATCTTCACAAATTTTACAAAAACACTCTTAATGTTCCCTCTCCTTTCACACTTTTCCCAGCCAGGATCATCTTTTATTTCACAGAGAAAACAGAAGTAATGAAATCAGAGCTTCCCCCATTCCCACCTAAAACCTGAGTTAGTCTGAGTCCACACTAGTCCAATAGTCACTGCCATTCTTGTTCCTATGGAAGAGGCTGTTCTCTGCTCCTCTCTGTTGAGTACTAAGGTCCCAAAGCTTAAAAACAAAACAGAACAAGTGGAGATGTTCTCCCTCGTGTTAATTTGAGCATATACAAACTCACCACTCTGGTGTACTAACTGCTGATCATAACAACCCTGAGACTCTCACTGCCCAATTGGCCTGACCAGGAGAACTCAGCCAGGGGAGAGTGAACAGCTTAGTGAGGGACCCTATGAACACTCACACCAAACCTCTGAGCAAGGCTGGGATTGTGGGCCGGAATGGGAGACCAACAGCATTGTTCTCTGGCTAGAAACTCATGCTGCAGAAAATCACTTATGTCCATTTGGGGCTGCCATGGAACAAAGTAGTGTGCATGGAATTTTGGAAGAGCCTCATAGGATCATCCTGAGGTTGGGGTGGACAGGAAAATCAAGACAAGTGTCTGATGCTCTGGAGAATTCTGTAAGCGGGAGAAGGAGAACAGGCAACATCCAGGCAGCCTTTGCTCCTGCCATTTGGGACGGCAAGAGTTCATGGGTTTTCCTCGGGCTTTGTGGACGCAGTGAGACACAGCAGGTTTCTTCCCCAACAGGATGCTCTGCCTATATAAGGAGACCCCAGCTCTTACTTTTTCTCTCATGAAAAAAATCAGAGTAAATGGTTGGTTGACTATTCATTGATTAGAACAAGTGTCTAGTTCTTGGTGAAAATGATCGAGGCATTCAAACATCGCCTTTTTGATTATCTGGCTATACAGGCTATCATCTTTTGTCTTTTTCTCCTGGCATTCTTCTTTAAAATTTGATTGTTTTCTCTGTTGAATTCTGTTTCCTTACATTTTATTATTGCATTGTCAAGAGCACTCTCCCCATGGAACAGTTTTCAAAGCCCAGTATGTCATTGCACATTGTTTAAGTTTGATTCTGGCCTTCTGCAAACTTGTGTCCGATTATCCTCATCTAAAACTTCACATCAAAAAAAAAAATAATTCAGAAAAGAAAAAACTATACAGTTATAACTTTATTCTGAATCTCCTGTCTACATTCAAGAATACATAGGGGTGGGAGACATGAACTGTGCCTAATTGAGCTTGGTTGAATCTAAACCTTTGCTAACTTGCTTTTGAAATTAGTATGTATTGCTGAGGTTGTGTGTGTTGGAGGTCAGCTCTGCAACGGGAAGTTCCCTAAATTAGCTGTAGAACACTACATTTATTAAAGGGAAAGTAAGATAAAGGTGCTCATTTGAAGCTTATGTGTGTATTATTCAAACTCAACAGTAACCCTGGCAAGTGTTTACCGTAGGATTATAGAAAAGTTTTTTTTTTTTCGGGGAGGAGTATTCCACTGCTAACATTGTTTAAAATTGCTTATGGATGGTGATGATAAAAAACCAAACTGACCTTTAGTCAGCGATTTTATTGCCCACATCCTGAGCAGGCTTTTCTCACGTCCTTGCTCACGGCATCCCACTGCCTCTGCCCACCACGTGTCCCCTAGATGGTTGGCTTCAGCTGCAAGTGGGTAGATTTGAACTGCATGTGCAAAGGAAGTTTTTGATTTAGATAAGTGCACCTCTTTCTATCTGAAGATTGGTATTATCACAAAAATGAGACTGTTGTAACTTAAAGTGGTCAGAAAGCTATAGGATCTGCCTGAGAGGTCATCAAGAGATGGACAAGAAAGATATAACAGAGCAAGGCTACGTGCAATGAATGGAAAAATATGATAGGCTTTTCCTGTGAACTATCATGATTCAATACAATGGTTACAAACTTAGCTGCTTCTATAGCTGCAAAGTATTTTCCAATCCCTTATCAACTATTCTCCCCTCACAAAGTGTAAATGTCAAAAATTAAAATACATTGAGAATGTTGAATCAGAGGGTAGTCTTCCCATTCTTAACTCCATGCTGTTAAATTATCATATGGTCATTTTGTGACAAGACAAATAGAGAATGTAAGCTTTCTAGCTCTTTAGGGTCAGGCTTTGAAGTAAAGGAAAATGTATTGCAGTATGTGCTATGAACTGAGTGTGTATTTTGAAATAATGGACCATAATATTTGTGTGTGTGTCTGGGAGAATGAAGGAGAGAGAGGGAGCAAGCCTGATGGACCGTTGACTGGTTTTGGGGTAAACATTATGTATTTATCAAACAAGGAATCTCTAACCACAGCCAGTCTTTAGCAGCTTATTTAAGGCGTCTGTGCTGTTTACTCTCCATTTGTTCTCCCTTCTCTCTGACATCCATTCTCTCCTCTGCCCTGGTCAGTGCCCAAGGGCACTGACTGCTAATGGACTACCTTGGCTATCCAGATCCCTTAACCCTGCTTCATATTGTGTTTAGCTAACAGAAGATGCTGGCAGGAGATCAGAGTGTAGGAGGGGGAGAGACTGGGGAATACTTGCCTCCGTAGCAGTTCTCTCAGACTACGACCCCAGTCAGGTGGTCCCACATGTCAAAGTCTTCTGCTTTTGATGATCTTCCTAATAAGGGCAGAACTTGCTACTGCCAGAGAAACTCTGCATCCCCTGTTGGTCTCCTTGCTTATAATTCTGTTGATATTCCATTCATTAAGTTTGAATACAATATCAGCTGAAAATGTCTTCTTTCTCCTGCTGGGACTCTGATGAATGCAGTGCCTTTCATTCTCTTTCAGTGGTCCCATTATAAGAGCCCCAATCTGCCTACCTCGGGGTCTCCCAGTCACAGCTATTGTTTATGCCCCTGAAAGGCCATCTCTGCTGCATTTTGGGTTTGATCCTTACACAAGATAAACTCTTCAAACATCAGTTTTCTTGTCTATCCAATGGAAAAAGTGATACGTATCTAGTAACAAGGATTAAATGAGATGATACATGTAAACCCATCTATCATCCTAAGCACTGAGAAAAAGGCTAGCTGGTATTACCATAGAGAATCCAGAAAAACCATGCCAGTGTCTTCCACTGCCCTTAGTTTGGAATGTCCTTTTCTATTCTTTGCTCAGTCTTAGTATCTTTTGCTCCCGCAAGGACCCTAATTTTTGTTTCTTGTTCCTACTTCTTTGGAATTAATGTGCATGGAATTGGGTGATCACAAATTCTGTAATCATGACATAATCTCTTCATTTGGGCAATGCATGGCTCCCTTTTATTTATTTAGCAATTATTTTGAATAGTATGAGAATGTTTAAGCTCATCATTTAAAAAAAAGTGAAGTTCTTGATGTAATCTACATCTAACCTTGTAGTCCATCCTGATATAAACATCTTGAGTCTCATATCCATCATTTCTTTGCTTTCCTTTTTGTCTAGTTTGAGTATGAGTACATCTATAGGTGCTCCTTAAAAAGTAGGCATATTTTATTTTGGTTGTCTTTAATTTATAAAAATTGTATGTGGCATGTAATCTTTTGATCTTCTGGGACTCATTTTTGTCCACTCTTATTTTCTAAGATTCCTCCATGTTGTTGCATGTTGTTACAATTGATTCATTTTGACCATTATTGAGTGTTCGTCTGTGAATAGTTATTCATTCACTCTCTTTGGGTGGATGCTTGGGTTGTCCCCAGGTCTTGTCATTGTGAACAGTACTGCTATTGATATTCTTGTACTGATTCCTCCTGTCCTTGTGCAGAAATTTCTCTTGGGCTATTTCCAGGAGTGAAATTGGTAGGCCTCAGGTATATGAATGTTTAACTTTAGGAGATAATGCCAGAAGGTTTTCCAGAGTATGCTTTTTCATTTCCCTGCTTTTGATAAGAGTATCACCTTTCTGAAGAGAAGCCACAGATGCCCCACCTTGTGGAGGAACTGTCAGTCACAGCGCTCTCAGCCTTGTGCAGTTTAATGGTACAGGCATGTGGCCCAGGCCTGATTAAGCATTGTACCTAATCCTTCATACAGTGATTGAGCCAAGCAGTCTAGCCATACATTCGATACATGGTTGATCGAGAGGTAGGCCTCTCTTCCTTTTGGATGCACGCAGTCTCTAAAGATGTACGTCATGACCTCCCAAAACCAAGAGCTGTGTGAAGCAGAGAGGAATAATACCAACGAGAAAAGAGAAGCCAATCCCAGGAGGAACTGATAAATAAAAGGGAAAGGAGGGTGAGGAGGAAAACTCAGAATATAATATTTGAGCTCCTGGGTCTAGCTGGGTCTTAGATACAACCTTTGGTTTTCCCAGTTATCTGAGCATTTCTCCAAACCTTTTCTACTCAACCAGTTTAAGATGGATTTCTGTTACTAAAGATAAGGAGTCCTGATTACCCTGCACACTCTTTCCTCAGGTGGGCTTTCTCTTCAGCAAATACTGACAAAAATATAATAATATAAAATACAGTGTTCCATTTTATAATATGCTTGACGCTTAACTTTATTTGGACTCTGAATATATTTGTTTTGGGATCATTTCATTTGCCTATGTGGCAACACTTTTCCATGCAGGCAAGAAATGAATAATTCTTCTTAATATCATTGATGTTTGGTTACCACACTTAGTGCCCAGCACAGAACACAGCATGCTGAAAGCACTTTTTAAATGTTTGTTGAATGAATGAATGATGGAGCAGTAGGCGCAGAGCGTCTAGCAGAGCCACTATGGCACATTGGAGGAACTGAAAGGAGATCAATGTGGCAAGTTTGCAAAGAGCCAGTATGGTACCAGAAGAGGCTGAGAAGGTAGCAGGAGACCAGGTCAGAGTCAGCAAGTAGCACAATCCCAGGGAGGACCTTCCACGCTATACATGACAGAAATGGTACCCGTAGATCACGGTTCAACTGTAAACAGTGTCTCCTGGGCTGTGGAATGCAGCAGCCCTGGGACAGGTGATGCAGAGGGGTAAAGAGCACCAGGTTACTTCCACACCCAAGGGAATGAGGCAGAGAGAGCTTTGCTGTGAAAGAAATCTCATAGATAGCTAGGCTCCTGAAGACAAATTTTCCGTATCTATTGCTACTTGTGGTTGATCCGTTTGTCCATTCCAGATATACACCCAGTCAGCATTTCTATTGCTAGGAAATTCCAACACATATGCAATATTTTAGCACATACAAAAACATTTATGCATGCAGTTCAGCTTTCAGGACTACAAAAATACGAAGGGTCTAGATGCAATGGATTCTCAAAACTAAATAAAACCATCCCCAATGCGCCGCTACAACCTAACAGCCAGTCTCCCAGTGATGTTTTGAATTATTTTTTTGTATTTTTTTGTTGAGAATTTTTTTCACTTTATTTTCAGCTCTTTTTTATGTATTAAAATGAGACTATTTTATTCCATTTCACCTCCCTTGTAAGAAAGAATTGCCAAAAAATCATAATGAAACCCAAGTGTTTCCTGAATGTCATGTAACTTTCCAGTAATCAGAATATAATATGCAATCTTAGTTTTATTCTGTCCTGAAGCTATTTACCTGATGTGTGGTCTACCGTGATAGAGCTTTAAGTAGTCCTACGTGAGATTAGTATGCTTGGAAAGAAGAGTGGCATTAGTTTTCCACTAGCTTTCCAAAGAGTTGCACTGGTGACTTAATGAGAAAATCCAATTTCTTTCTGTTTTGTGTAGCCAGTGATCTCCAAAAGACATTGTCCTCTCACTGACTCAGAGCTAAGTTAATTCTTTGGCTCATTTGCTGCAGGAACCAGATATATCTAGGCTCAAATTATGCTTCTGTTGTGTTCAACCTCTATCATCTACATTTAATGTTGCTTAATCTAGTGTTATGAACTGTAAATGGAAATAATAATGATTTTATTATAACAAAGTGGAAATATAAACACCTAATGTGGTATCTGGCATAGATGGTATCATTTTTATTGCTCCATTTAATGGTATATATTATCTATTTATGACTAAATTACAAACACATCCTATTTACTATCTAGATATGACCCCTTTTGGATATAAATGCATCTCAGGATGTCAAATCCTGTCCTCTTGAGGATTTTACCTCTTCCAATTTGATGCAAACCTTCAAACTGAAGGTTTTTAATCTTCCTTCAAGATTAATTCTTAGCTGTATTGAACAATTCTTAGCTGTACTGATGCCTACCCTATTATATTTGTCTGCTTATTCTGAAACATAAAACATATTGAGCCAGTCATTTTATCCTCCATGTCTATGAATCTTGAATTCATTTTTTTCCTTTTCTTTTTCTGTGCTACATTCTGATAATTTATATTGTATGTAGTTCATCTCTCTTATATAGTTACATAGTTCACTTCTCTTCGAGTACAAGCCACCCATGGGGTTTTAACTTGTCAATGTCAGGTATATCGTGAAGCTGTTTAGAGATGAGCAAGGGAGTGACTCTTGGTCTTGACTGTATGTAGAGTAGCTCAGAAAGCTTTGAAAGTCATGGTGCTGAGCCTTCATCTCAGTCAATTTAATCAGCATCTCTGAGAACGAGGACCCAGACACCAGTGATTTCAAAAGCTCTGTGCGTGATTTCAATGGGAAGCTGATCGTGAGGATTTCTGGTGTCCACAAAAAATTCATTAAAGTCACCTTGAAGTAAAGACAGAGTTTTACAAGCCCAGAAACATGCACTCGCATGGATAGGAGAAGTGGTTCAAGGAGCCGAAGTCATACATACATTTTTATACCCTTGGGGATACAGGCAAAAAAAGAAAGAATTTCAAAGGGTTACATTACATTTACATAAAATATGGGATGCTCCAAAATAAGGGTTGGGCACTGAAATACATCTTGGCACCAAAGGGTGTTAAGAGGAAGGGCCAACATTCTTGCTCCGCTGGCGGCCTGGAGCGGGAATCAGAGGGCAAAGAGCAGACGTGGTAATGCATACTTTGTTTAGCTTTGAACTTGGTATTAATTAATAGATGGTACTATAGGGTTAGAAAGTTTGGGTTTTGAAGGGTGGCCATTTTGAGACTTCCAGAATTAGTGAAACTTCAATACTTAGGTCTTCAAAATCTTTTTGGTGCTCCCTCGTCTGGGGCCAGCTTTTGCTGATGTCTCACTGGAGAGAGGGAAGGGGAGACCTCCGCTCCACATCACAGTTCCAAGGTGACCCACCTCTGGGGCCTAGTGACAAACAGAATGAGACAACAAAACCCCCTTATACTTTTCTAAAGGATGAGAACCAACTTCAAATGTACCGATTGTGTGTTTCAGCATGTAAAAGAGAAAAAAAATAATTTCAAGAAACGTGTATTTTATCATTTAAATTCATTCCATATCTGTATTTCCAAAAATGGAAAATTTGGAACTGCTGTTATTTAGCAGGTTGTATATATATTTTTTCCCCTTTAACTGAGTGGATGATGTTCTATTATATTAGAGTAAGTTTTGGGTATGTGATGGGAAAGGTTAGGGACAATAAAAATGATAGTAGTAATAGTACTGTTTGAGTAGCTTCTGTGTGTCTGGTGCTCTCTGTTTTCTTCTAATTTTTACAAGAATTAGGTATTTTCATTTTCCTGTTTTACAGCTGAGGAAACAAACATGGAGAGATTCGGCTGCCCAGGTTTGCCCACCTTGTGAATGGCAGAGCTCCAATTTCAAACCCAATGTTTCCCACTCCAGAACCATCCCTTACCCCTTCTGCCCTTTATAGCTGGTTATTGCTTATTTCAAACTGCTTATTCATTATTCACTGCCCAGAGAATGCCTGCTGCCAGTCTTCTGAGGTCTTCTTGGCAGCCAGCCTGTCATCTGTGGGCAATTAGAGTCCCAGGTGTCTCCCTCCTGTAGAGATTTTCCAGCAGCTGTATGTGGGTGAAATTGCAGTAATTCCAGAATCTCTTGTCTGGCCTTAGCGCATTTCCATATCAATAGGTGTTTTCAAGGGGTGGAGAGAAGTAGTCCGTCTCCATATCAGTAGATAATTACAAGGGTGAGCTAGGGCATATCTGGACTTGAGAAGTTGGGTGGGGCCCTTCTTCCTTAGCCGGGTAGTCATGAGAGACACAGGAGAGCAGAAGTGGACAACAGCTTGTAAGAAATAAATGGGTTTTTCCCACTTTTTTCTCCCGTTGACGGATTTTGGTTTCAAAGGTATTTTGCCCTGGGATTTTCACCCCAGAGTTATGCTATGCATAAATACTCTCTAATCCAAAGGACTATAATTTTCAATTCTCCATCCTTGAGCCATGAAGTGGTGACTTGCAGAGAGGAAGTGCTCAATAAGTATGGGACAAATAAATGAAATAAACAGAAGATAAGCAAAGTCAGAAATGAGTCCTTTAGAGACTTGCGTTGGTAAGAATGTGTTGACATCCATCCTAATTATGGAACAATTAAGATGTGTCTCGAGATAAGACTAATGTTGGTTTGAATCCACATTTTTGTATTGAAAAACTATAAACACAAGTTTTGTTTCTTTTTGAGCTTGGAATTCCTTATCTGTAAAGTGTGATTAATAATGATGATTTCTAAGAATTGTTTTATAAATAAAACGTCACCATATATAGTGACCAGCATAATTAATTATCTTTTCAAATATGGTACTTCTTTTCATGATGGTGTGGTTTGCCTTCTAAAGTTTATAAATGCCCATAATTTTCTGACTTTTAAAAAGCCTGGAAAGCAAATTTATATATTTTCTACAGAGATTTGTAGCACAATTCTAGACGGTCTTTTAATAACACTGAGCACACTAGAATTCAATAAGCCAATATGTTAATATTTAATAAAAAATATTTAAATATTATATATATATATTGCAAAGCAAGCTTCCAATAGTTTAATCTTAATTTTAGAAATTTATATTTTAAAAAAACTCTTACTGTATATAAAATTATTCCTGAGTGTTCAGAATTTTGTACTTTTTTTTAAGAACAGAAGTACTTTTTATTGTTTTGTTTACTTGCTTCAGAAAGTATCTGTATTTTCACTAAGTGATTTAAAATAAATATTTTTTTTGAAAGAAAGATAGCTATGATGCCAGGCCTGGTAGATAAAGGGTAATTCCCTATGATTTTCTGAGCAGTAACAACAGAAAAATCATTGCCCCCAAATATGAGAGAAATGTAAAAAAGGGAGATTAATCAGTGATTCCTAACAAGTTAATACTAAGGCCCTTGTTCCCTTCTTGCTCTGTAGTTGAAGTTTTTAAAATATAACCTTGAATCTGGGAAATGATTTATAGGTTGCTTCAATGGATTTTCTCATAAAATGACTGATGTTTCAACTGCATGCTATACACATTCCTGTTGAAAGCCATAGAAATTTTTTTTTAATCTTTGGAGGAACTCCATCTCCCCACATTCCACTATTTCAGGGACAGACGTTTCTGGCCAACCCAGTGAGTCATCCATGGTTTTGGTATATTTGACTTTTATCAAAATGAGCAGTCTTAAGTAATCCTTGATAATGCGGGCCTGGAGCCAGCATTCTTTGACCAGACTAATTGCCACTTAAAACCATGTGGCCTCCAATTGGAAAAACCAACTAAAACACTAGGAAAATGCTATCATTTTAAGTAGGTTTTCTAGGAAGGCATATGTTTTTTCCCTGAATGTATTGGCCTTTTTATACTATTATGTCACATGATGGAGTAAGAAGGCTGGTTAGATGTATCCACTTTAAGGGGTGATTTCTTCTTCTAACATTTGGCTGAGTTTCCCACTCTACCAAATGGGAACCAAATACTAACTCTATTTTCTGTGTTTAGGAATGGGAATCCAATATGTAGGATTCTTAAATGAGAGGGTTTTTTCCCCTTGTAACTAATAAGGTGTGATTGTATGATTGATATTCTTGAATAAAATCTTCCATCTGTTCATGGGTTCCTCATCTCATTCCCGCCTCTTTCTTATATGCAATCAGTATCTTTAGTGTTATGTTTATCAGTTCTCTGCTTTTAAAAATAATTTTACCACATATGTAATTATGCTCGACAATGCAATGCCTAGTTTTCCCTTTGAGAGACATATGCAGTCTTATATGTTTAACTCAATTTGATACTTTCCAAAGTCATCTAAGTCATTTGTAGGAGAAATGTGTCCATTTCACTGCTGTATAATATTCCATGATGATGATACAAAAATTTATTTGGCTCCTTATTCCAGTGGATGGACTTTTAACTTCCCTCTCTCTCTCACCCCTCATATCCATCTAGTGATCAATGCCTGAAAACCAAATATCCTTTGCATCTGTCCCCTTTCTTTCCACCCTAGTCCAGGCCACTATCATTTGTGCTGTTTTTTGACCATAGCCCCCTTTCTATCTCTGTACATTTTTCCATACACTGTGGTATACCATGGTATGCCAGCCACATCCACAGCTCTTATCCTTACTAGAATTGAACATTTCACTTGGAGGAAGAAGAGAAATGCATAAAGGCAGTTAAAAATTCTGTTTAAATTTGTAAAAACCAAAATTCCAATAGAGCAGAGGGGGTGTGCCTAAATATAAGCAATTCTCCAGGCACAAGCTGGATGTCTTAACAATTCAACTCAATTCTGATACTACGTACCTGGAGAGAGCATCAGATCCACAGGTTTCTAACCAGGGTTTGTTTATAAAATTATATTATGTCATCATAATAATAACATCTAATGATTACTTCCTGTATGCCAGACACTATCCTACTCATTTTACATTGTATCTATCTGTTTCCAAATAGTGACAGCTGAATTCTTTCTTTCAACCTGTAGACTAGTTTTCTGTTTTCTTGTACTGAGATTATTGGTTTAGTATGATTTGAAGTAGACTTTGGAATAGTAGCAGAGATCGAAGACAATACTATCTTTCCCCAGTCTTTGTGGAATACTGCTTTTACACACTAAGTATTAAGTTTGTTGTGTGTTCCCAGTAGCTAAGTTTCCATCTAATGCATCTACTAAGAATTTTTTTGTTGACTCACCTTCTTTTCTTTACTCACCTATACCCATTTCCTCCTCCTCCAACACCCGTTTCTGGCAACCACAATCAATCTTTTCTCTGTATCTATGAGCTTATTTTTATCTTTTGTAGCCTCCACACATAAGAAAGATCATATGGTATTTTTTTTCCTGTGCAATTGCTGATGTATCTTCTAATTTATTAAATATTTCAACTATTTCTGAACTGATACTTAGACTATCTACTGAATTTTTAAATTCAGAATTTCATTTTTACATTCTGACATATTAGGACTTCAACATAAAAATGTTTAGGGAACACAGTTCAACCCATAACAGTTTACCCCCTTCCATTCTTAAGTGTTTCTCCTCAGATGTAATACTAATAATAAATAACAAAACTCAGATATAATAATATCTACCTCAGATATAATAATAATTAATAATAATAAAATTTGCATTTTAGAAACACCAGTATGTATACTGAGCCACCTTTTAAATATGTTATATATATTGACTAATTAATTCTTACCATGTTTAGGGTGGATGCTATTGTTATGCTCATTTGATAAATGAGAAAACTAAGGCACAAATAGGTTAAGAAATTGATCAAGGTCATAGAGCAAGAAAAGTCCACACTCAGCATTGTCTCTGAACATCTGTGCAGCGCTGCTGGGACACTATGATTTTTAAGGGGAATTCATATACTTGGTCTTTGTCTTCTTGTTCATGGCACAAACCTCCTAAAACCCTTGGAATGTCCTAAGTGATGAGACCTACAAATGTACCTTTTGTTATGTCAATAAGGTTACTTTTGTAACACATCTAAGAATGGGGTCTGGTTGCCAAGAAAACCACCCTATATGAGAACGTTGAAACTTCCCTGACTTTCAGGGAAGGGAGACGCTGGAGATGGAGTCACCTGCCAATGGCTAATGATATAATCAATCATGTCTATGCAATGAAGCCTCCTCCCCAAACCCAAAAGGACGGGGCTTGGAAAGACTCTGGGTTGTTGAACATGTGGAGATTTGGAGAGAGTGACACATTCCAAGAAGAAAGCTCCTTGCCCTTCCCCCATACCTTGCCCCAGGTATCTCTTCTATCTGGCTGGTTGTTTCTGAGATATATCTTTTTATAATACACCAGTAATCTGTTAATAAATGTTTCCTTTAGTTTTCTGGGCCACTCCAACAGATTAGTAAAACCCAAGGAAGGGTTGTTGGAACCTCCAATCCATAAAAGGGTAGGTAACAACCTGGATTGGTGATTAGCATCTGGAAGGCAATGGGTGGCGGTCTTGCAGGACTGAGCCCCTAACATGTGGATCTGGTACTGCCTCCAGGTAGATAGTATCAGAACTGAGTTGATCGTGAGACACCCAGCTTCTGTCTGGAGAATTGCTTGTATGTGTGTATTCCCTCCTCCCCTATATTGAAATTTAGTCCTAGAATCTTAGCCATATTTATGTATTTCTCTTCCTCCTCTGTGTATATACTCAACTTTGGAAGAAAATCTGTGGATGTGGCTGGCATCCCATTATTAACTGTGGGTCTGATGATAATCTTTCTTTTGTGCCATTAATGTTCTAGGTTTTTGGAAGGTGAAGGTTTTTTAAATTATCAGCCTTAATACGATTTGAATACTCTCTATGAAAATTACTTGACTTTGATAGCTGCTTTTTGACATTTCTATTTTGATTCAGTGATAGAACATCCCTGTTTGCATTTCCCTTTAGAAAACAATATATTTTCATCCTGGATTAGGATTTTACTTCCTAGTCCACTTTCCAATTACACTCATGGATGGAATGCCTAAATTAAAAGTTAGGACTCAATTCTACTTGTCCATTAAGTTATGCAGTTTTCTGAAATAAAAATGGTCTAAATGTACATATTTCAACCAGAAGTCTCATAAAAACATATTGAGTTACTGTTACTGTCATATGTTTCAAAACAGGGAAGAAACTAAAATGAATTAGCTTTTTAACAGGGGCAAGTAATTAAAACTAGGAATTTATTTAAAAAAGAACTGTTTGCTGTAATAGAAAAATATTCATCGAAGTCAAACTATCCTTCTGAACTGTAGCTCTAATATAATACATATTTCAGTACTTTTTCTTTCCTAGTGACTTTTAATATAATTTTTATAACTTGTTCCTAACACTTCAAAACATATTGAAGATATTTCTCACAGAACTGAAAACATTTTGCAGATCTTCAATATTACTATTAAAAGTTAAAGAAAAAAGTCAATCATCCTGTCAGAAGAGATTTAAAACTAAAACATAATCGATTTACTTTGATAGAGTGATTGGACCTGACCACTATTTATATGGAAATATGTTCTGAGGAAATATTTTCAATAAAAGCTTATTTCTATTAATTATGTAATTTCAAGTGAAGTAGGAAATAATTGTATAAATAGCTATTCAAAGCTTCAACTGCCATTTCATATTTAATTTCTAATATAGATATTAATTAATATCATATTTTCTAAATCAAATGTTTATAAATGATGCTTGTACATCATTTATAGATTTATCCTCAGTATAAATATTAGAGTCAACTACTGCAACTCTAGTATTATTGTATATTTGGTTTATTTAACTTGACTTTTTGTTTTCTACCTGATTTAAAAAACAAATGCATTAAATTATTAGGATATATTTTGGAGACACAAAGCCTAAATATATAACTTTATAACATCAGTAACTGAAAGGGAGTGGTGATAGAGTTGTATAGGGGTAGAATTTTTTTGTTTGTGTTGAAGTCAAGCTGATATCAATTCAAATAGGAGTGTTATAACTGTGGACATTAACTGTAATCCTTATGGGAACCACAAAGGAAATAGCTACAGATATACATAAAAAGGAAAAAGAAATTTATAATATAACTATTAAAAAAAATCAAACACAAATAATGCAGGAAATGAGGGACAGAAAAGCAACAAGACATGTAGAAATCCAATGGTAAAATGACAGAAGTTATTACTTTCTAAGACATATTTGAAGAAAGGAAAAAGAGCTCAAACTCATTAAATTCAAAATTTACCAAAAAGCTACAATAATCAAAGCAGTGTAATGACATAAAGACATACATTTAGACCAAAGGAAAAGACTAGAGAGCACAGAAATAAAACACATACATGGTCAAATGACTTTTTGACAAGGGTACCAAGACCATTCAATGGGGGGAGGGCAATTTTTTCAACCAAGAGTGTTGGGAAAATGATATCCACATGCAAGAGAATGAAGACCAACAAAATAACAAAGAATCCAATAAAAAAATATGCAAAGAAGTTGAATAGACATTTCTCCAAAGAAGATAGACAAATAGGTCTATTTGCCCATGAAAACGTGCTCAATATCACTATTAGAGAACTGCAAATCAAAACTACAGTAAGATACCATTTCACACCCATTAGAATGGCTACTATTTAAAAACAAAACAAGACAGAAAAACAAAATCACAAGTGTTGGTGAGGATGAGTTAAAATTGGACCCTGGTGCATTGCTGATGGTCATGCAAAATGGTGCAGCTGTTATAGAAAACAGTATAGATGTTCCTCAAAAAATTAAACATAGCATTATCATATGATCTGGAAATTTCACTTCAGGATATATATATATATATATATATATATATATATATATATATATATATATATATATATATATATATATATATATATATATATATATATATTCAAAAGAATTGAAAACAAGGACATAAACATATGCTTGTATACCTAAGGTCATAGCAGCATTATTCACAATAACCAAAATGTAGTAGTAGCCCCAGTGTCTACTGATGAATGAATGGATAAACAAAATGGGGTATATACAATGGAATATTTAGCCTTAAAAAGGAAGGAATTCTGGTATGTGATACAACACAGATGAATCTTCAAAATACTATGCTAAGTGAAATAAACCAGACACAAAAAGATAAATATTG
This sequence comes from Manis javanica, assembly GCF_040802235.1. NCBI lineage: Eukaryota > Metazoa > Chordata > Mammalia > Pholidota > Manidae > Manis > Manis javanica. The sequence goes on along the minus strand of NC_133167.1, from coordinate 9,737,353 downwards.
CATGATTCCACTTGTATGTGGTACATAGATGGTTTAAATTCATGGAGACAAAGCAGAATAATAGTTTCTGGGAACTCAGAGAAAGGTTGGTGAGTTATTGCTTAATGGGTATAGAGCTTCAGTCTGGAAAAAAGTTCTGAATGTGGATAGTCACGGTGGTTGCACAACAGTGGAAATGCACTTAATGCCAATGAATTACACACTGAAAAATGAATGATACATTTTATGTTATATAAATTTTATCACAGTGAAAAGTTATTTAAATATTTTTCAAAAATAATGTTTGTTAAAATTTTCAAACATTACAGAGGTGCAAAAAATAAAAGGCGAATGCTTCACTTCCCTGACTAAATCCTCCAAGGATTCTTTATCTTTGAAATGATTAGGATTTAAACCAATTTTATGATATTAGCCCAGACTTCTTAAGTAAAGAGCACAGGCAATGTGTAGGAAGTGCTAGTAAAAATTAACAAAAATATGAGATGTAGAAAGATACCACTGTGGAAAGCAGTATGGAGGTTCCTCAAAAAACTAAGTAGAAATACATATGACCCAATAATTCCACTTCTAGGAATTTATCTGAAGAAAACAAAATCCCTGATTCGGAAAGATATGCACCCTTATGTTTATTGCCACATTATTTACAATAGCCAAGATATGGAAGCAACCAAAGTGTTCATCAATAGATAAATGGTAAAGAAGATGTAGTACATATACACAATGGAATATTATTCAGCCATAAAAAAGAAGGAAATTCTGACATTTGTGACAGTATGGACAGACCTAGAGGCTATTGTGCTGAGAGAAGCCAAGCAGAGAAAGACAAATTCCATACGGTATCACTTATTTTTCTAATCTAAAAACAAAAAAACAAAATGCACAAAATAGCAGCAGACTCATAGACGTGACAAGTGACTTTACCAGGGAGAGGAGTTAGGGTGGGTGTGTAGAGAGGGTTGGGGGAATAAAGGGGCACAAAAATTCTTAATCATAATATAAGTTGGTTACAAGGATGGTGGCAGAGCAAGGAGAATATAGCCAATGGTTCTGTAACATCTTCCTATGTTGACAGTAACTGCAGTAGTGGGGTGAGTATTTAATAATATGGGTAACTGTTGAACACTGTGTTGTATACTTGGAACCAATATAAGATCGTATATCAACAATGCTTCAATTAAAGAGAGAAAGACAAAAGCATACATGTTAAAAGAGCAATTAGTTATACAGGATCATAAATGTTTATCCAATTCTAGGGCTCAGGCAGAGCTTGAGTTCTTTCTAGATGGTTAATTAATTTCTTGAGCACAGATGGGCCTTTTTGGTTCCTCACGCATATAAAATGTGATGTGTGTTTATAAGACAGTCCCTTATGGCATGGCAAAGCATTTCTCTATTTTATATAGAACTTATTTTTGCACTCAATAACTCTTTGATCTTAAAATTTTAACCTTAGAAATCTGCTCTGTGAAAACACTTAGTTAACTAGGTTTTCACCTTAGGCTTGTTGACTCACATTTGTAGTTCACCAAGTGTGTGATCACAAGTCTGACCTCACACCCAAATGATGAGTTGTGATGGGAAAGCGGTTGAAAGACTAGAGAAAAGACCCAGACAAGGTGTAGGAAACATGAAAGCTTACTGAGACAGGGAATTTAGGAGCAGCTGGCTGGACCAGGTTGCATGCCACTGTGGTAGACAGAAAGGAAATCACTTATATGGGGCAAGGGGACAAAGACTACATGCTTTGCTAGAAGGGATCATTTTTGTGTGACCAGCACCCCAAGGAACAAAACCTTGGTCAGAGGGGTCTGCCTCCCAATAAAATGTTTCTACTGATAAGGCGGGCCTGAATTTGGGCAGCCCCTGGCCGTCAACATACCGTATACTTAGTGTAAGGTCTGAAGAAGGGACTATAGGGACACATGTTTATTCTGGGACAAAAGGTTGCAAGTGGACAGTGCTTGTCCCCACACCAGGATAAAGCAAATAGTTCAAAAGCTAGTGTTCTCTTAATTATAATTCTCACCCTAGAATCAGCCAGACTTCATACATATTATCTTGCCTATTTTTTGTTACCCTGCTCTGTTATTCTAACTTGGCATTCCCTCCCTTCCTCTTAATTCTAAATCACTATCCCACCTGAGGCAGAACCTTCCTCTCTGGGGCTTTCGCATGTGCTCCAGGGTATGTACATCCTCTTTATTATGGTGCTTGGACCTGTGGCCATTGAAACGCCTATTTCCTTGTACCTTTCTTTGTTGCTTAGGGACTTCATGGGAGTCAACCTTCTTGCCTCTATATATTGTCCACACACACATAACAGGACATTATTGCCATATTTGATATTATTTAATACTGTTACCTGTTATTTTCATATCTGCCTACTGTAATTAAAAAACACACATATTTTAATAAAATCATTCTTTTTGCATATGTTCTGTCGTCTCTTAGACATGATATCTCAGGTTTCCTAAACTTTGTCCATAAAAATGTATTCACTAGATTAATTTCCTAGCCCTTTAATTGTTTTGAGATTAATCCATGCCAAGAGTCAATTTTCCAGGTTATGATTTTAGAAAACGTGAAACATTATTATCCTTTCTACTTTATATCTTTAGACATTTGGGGAAGACACAAATATTATATTGCATTTACATTTCTTAGAAATTCTTATTTTGAATAATCTGGACTGGTTGATATTTTGATGTAAAGAGTTGATTTGGTTTGCACAAATAGTGTCTGCTATTTTATGGTTGATTTCCGTATATATTTGACATGATGAAGCACATCACAAAATTGATTTTAAAACTATGAAGACTGGTGTTGATTCTGTTCATGTTTCCACTCCAAATGGTGGTTAATACTAATCCTTGCCTGCAACCGTGGTGAGGCCAGGGCTAAACTCTGTCTACCTCTGGGATGAGATCAACACTAATCCTTATCTGTGCCTGTGAATAAGCCAAAAATAGTCCCTGACTTCACCTGGAACCTATGGAGTTGTGTGATAGAGCTGAGGTTTGCCTCCCCCTTTCATTCTCAAACTGTGGTCCCCAGAGCATCACATCACCCTTACCTGGGAGGTTACTAGAAATGTAGGTGCTCAAGGTCCACACCAGACCTACTGAAGCAGAAACTCAAGGGGTTCAGCCCCCAAATCTGTGATTTTATAAGTACTCTAGGTGATTCTCATGTACTATGTGGTATTCAAACAATTGGCTTATCCAGCAGTTACTGCTAACATCATTCCTACTTTGTTTAAGTAGCAACATGCTCAAGTCTTCCCTCCTGTTACTGGAGACAAGTCATAATTGGTCTTACCCAGTCTCGTGAATGCTATTTACCTCCTCCAGGATTGGCATAAAGGAGGACATGCCAACTAGTTCTGACCAGTACATTATAAGAGAAGCCAACTTTCCTCTTCTGGGAAAGATTTTGCTCCCTGATAAAAGAGAGAGCCAGCCCTGTGAATAAGCTATTTTTACCACCAACACATCACCTACCCGCTGCTTTCTGCATGAATATAGCTGTGTGATGTCTGAAATGAGCACCTGCCAAATTGCATCTAAAAGGGGAAGGCCACGGGAAATGCAGGGACACCAGCTCACTGGCCTGATAGCATAGAACTCCCGAGCAGACCTGGAGACCACCTATCCCAGAGTTCTTGATAGGTAAATTATAATATCTTTGTGGTTTAAGCCATGGGTAGTCATGTGTTCCTTTATGTTCAGTCAATAAATCTTGACTGATAAAAACGGTGTATGCTGACATTTGGGCAGACATACCAACTGCAGTGGTGGATAAAGAGATTGCCAACTAAACTAGCACAGATATCCTATAGCTCATAAATAATTATTAGGAAAGTATCCAGATTAAGAGGTTAGTTTTATTATCCAATGCATTTTTAAACTGTGCTTCAGATAAAGGAATTTTAGGGGTCGCGGCAGAGCGGTGGACTTGTGATGGCGTTAGGAGAATGGAAGAGAGAGGCTGGCCCATCTGGTAAGTGGATATAACGCAGGACTCTTCTGGGGTGGAGAGCACAGCTGAATTCCAGTGAACAAAGGAATAAGGGAATTGAGATGAGGTTGGGGACAGTATTAGCAGGTGTTCATGAAGAATTTGGATCTTGAGTGCAGCGAGTAGTAACAGCAGATTTTAAGCAGGGAAGTAACATATGTGGTATGGGAGAAAAGAGGAAAAGTTGTTGGTATTGTCCTGAGGGATTGGAAAAGGCTACTTTTATTTATACTGATCAGTATTTTATTTTATTAGGGAACTCTTTTGGAAGTCCCCAAGGCCCAAAAGTGATCTGCTGGGAGAGCTCAGAGACTCAGCACAGTTACACGTACACGTAAGATTGATTACATCAACACAGCAAACATACGCAGCTGGGTCCGTAAGGGAAAATAATGCCGTCTGGATAAATACACATTCACCTTTCTATGTCCTCTCCGTTCTGTGAGTGGCCACACAGAGCACAAAAAGGCAGCAATGTGTGTGTGATGTTTCTGCCAAGGGGAAGCCATTAGAAGATGGTCTCATAGGCATTCTCTGTCTAGCAGCTAAAATTCCTGACTCCCAGCAGATAGTAACCGTATGTTACATTGTATGTACAAACTGTCAAAGCATAACAAAACAACCCTATCAGTTAGGGAAAGTTTCAGAAGCCAAGCCAAGAGCTAGCCAAGAGTCAACCTTGAAAGCAGACTTTTCTAAAGATAAAAGACCCAGACATGATGTTTTCCCTGATTTCTGCACAGTAGATTGCCATTTAAGTAATAGTTATTCACGGTTATTCTTATATGTTACATATTTAGTTGGTCAAAATATTTCAAGTTTATTTTGTAATTATTTCAGGTTGATACTGTACACAACTTGTGTAGTAACTGAAGTATGACTTGTAAATTTTAAAAATTGACAAAATTTTAATATCTCTAGAAAAGCACTAAAAAACTAGAATAAAATACTTTAGTGAATAACATTCATTTTACAATTTTTAAATATTATTTTAGCTGGCATAAGTATGAAGGTGTAATGATCATGACATCTGGGTAGGCAATTATATTTAAGAGGCTGATGGAAAATAAAAAACTAATAAAAAAGGTACATGTAGTACATGTCACAACTTGACAGAAAGTATTTGAGAAGAATGGAGTTGGTGATATGATGGAAGCCAGTAACAAGTATTTAATTTGGGAATTTTCAAAGCAAAGCTGGTTATATTGGTACTATAAAGTGGTGGAATAAGCATTCCTCAGCTTTAAGTTGGAAAGATGTTACCGTCTACTCTTTATGTTTCTTGGATTTTCTCAACTTGTATAGATAATAAACATATCTGACAAGAAGAAAATAGGTTTTACAAGGTGGTTATGGAATTTAATTAGCATAATCTGCTTTCCAGATGGTACATGCTTCTATAATTTTTAGCTAAGGCCCAGAGTTTGGGGACCATGGATACTTTAAAGAAAAATTATTTTTCTCCCTATTTAGTGGAAGGAAAAGCAGTTACTTCCGGGTATTAAATACAAGAATTATAGTATAAATGGTTAACCCTCACTTCCTGAGTAAGTTTGAAATAGGGCACTGTAGTAGCATGGTCTAAACCTATAACATTACTTAATGTATCTTTATACACTAAATTTCAGAAGGAGTCCAAAATAGCTCTCAATTCTTCAATTATAATATTTAACTTAAACTCTAATTATGGTCCTATAATATATAGCACAAATTAAGGAGATAATACACACACACACACACACAAATATATATGTGTGTGTGTGTGTGTGTGTATATATATATATAAATAGTTGGTCTTGAACAACTTAAGTTCAAACTGAGTATGATCCTTACATGTGGATATTTTCAGTAAATATATTGGAAAATATTTCGGAGATTTGCAATAATTCGGAAAAAACATTTTCTTTCCTGTAGCTTACTTTATTGTAAGAACACAATATGTAATACATGTAGCATACAAAAGATGTGTCAATTAATTGCTTATGTTATCAGTAAGGCTTCTGGTCAATGGTGGGCTATCAGTAGTTAAGTTTTAGAGGAGCCAAAATGTATACATGGAGTTTCAACTGCAGGTAGGGTGTTGACACCCTTAACCCCTACATTGTTCAAGAGTCAACTGTGTATTCACTATGCCATTATCCACTTGGTAGTTCCTCATGAAGCAAATAATAGCCAAGCACGGTTTCGCTGTCATTGCATATTTATATGCATCATATTCAGCTTCATTATAAGGGAAAAAAGTCATTATCTCAGTTAACCTTTTGGAATCTAGTTCAGATCCATAGATTTTCATGAATGGTAAGAATAAGATTCTTGAATGGCTTCCTGCAATCTTCTCAGGATGCTGCACGTAGGCAGGGGAGGGTAACTACAAGGATCTGAGAGCGGTAATGTGTGAGGGCTGTGGTAGTTGCTTTTATTTGGTGACCTACTTTAGTCTTCACCATGACTTTAGGAAACAGTTCATGACCTTCTTTATTATTGATAAAAATTAGAACTAGACTAGAATTGAAGTAAAAAGCTCAGGGTTCAATAGTTTTAAGTGGAAGAGCTGGAACTGAGTCACAGCCTTCCTTGGCCCATAGTTTAAGGTTTTATTCACCACAGTGGCTGAGTAAAGAGACCTGGCATTTATATGGTGTGGGTAAAAATGGCAATATTTCCAGAATCTCTCACCTGGCTTTAGTGCATCTACATATCAACAGGCATTTCCAAGAGGGGGAGAGATGTACCATCTCCATATCAATGGGTAATTACAAGGGTGAGCAAGGGCTTACCTGGACCTGAGAGGTTGTGGGGTCATATTTGCTCACTTCTGCCACAGCAGGAGAGAGAGAGATGCAGGACAACTTCTTGTAAGCAATAAACTGATTTTAAACTTTATTTCTCCCTTTGACTGATTTTGGTTTCAAAGGCATTTTGCTCCAAGACTTTCCCCTCTCCGGATTTATATATGATGAAACAGAATTTTTCTCCAATAAAACATGAATATAAAAACTAAAAATTACTGTGAGAAATAAGAGGAAATTTTCCATAGTCTTACAAAATTTGTGATGTTGGAAATCTTGAAGTATTTTGTGCTATCTTCACACTATCACAATTTTCTCTTCTTTATATAACATTGTCCACTTGATATTCATACATGAGACAATGAATAGTCCAGTGGAAAAAGTCACTTCACCTCTACCTGTACCACACTCAACAATGTTATGGTGAGAAAAGAATCGTGTTCTAATTTTGCTTTATTCAGAATTGTTCTGACCTATGGATTTCCCTCCCTGCTGTGATGTTTATCTTCCATTGAATGCATATCCTTGGAATTGAAAATGGTCCGTGGTCTCTCTGACACTAAAATGCTCTTAATACCTGTGGCTGTCTATAGGGTGAGGTGAGAGTAAGGATATGAGGGACTTCATCAAGCTTCCTAGGACTCTGACAGACCTCAGGCAGCCAGCATGCTCAGGATTCACCTGTATCTTAGTTAAAAGTGAATATTCAATGGTTTGACACTGGTGGTAGATCTGGATATCTGCATTTTTTGATTAGCAATGATCAAGTCTAATGGATATGATTAGAGTATACTAAGATTGCCTTAGGGCAAGGAGCTACCAAAACTTAGAGAAGAGGTTTAACCCAGAAAGAGAACCTGAGAATTCCACTGAATCACTGCTGGTTGAAAAGGGCTAACACTTTGAGAAGGGATTGGGGGACCACCTGGATGTCCTGATATGCACAAAATCAGTTCTGCAGGCACCAAGATTGATTTCATTTGCTAGGGTCGCATTCCTCCTGCCCGGTAAGGAAACCATCTCCATATAGTATGAGATGAGCCATTAGGCGAGGGCGATGATACAGGGGCTTATGAAAACCTTTGAGGAAGAAAGCGAAATTGCTGATAACTGAAGGGAAGATACTCATGAGGCAGTTTAAGTGCACAGGGGGAGAATATGGGGTCAGTTGGATAGCCTGAATAATAATGACTAGAAAGTTAGTATATCCTTTATCCTCAAATGGGTGAATAGTATTAGCTTGGATAATTATGCTGAAAATTTCACATAGTTTTTCATCTATTATTTCTTTCAAGGGCATCCCAAATGAAAATACATATTCATGTTTTCAGTTAGCAATATGATACCTAGTAAATCTCAAAAGAACTTTTTAAAGAAAAAGGATTTTCTGTAGAAATGTAAAATAGAATCCCCATCAGCCTTTAAAATAATCACTTAGGTAGCAGTTTTATGGTATATATATATATATATATATATATATATATATATATATATATATATATATATATATGTATACTTTTGAGTCCCGGTTAGTAGAACCCTTAGGATAAAAACTAGCTTTTCTTATGACTAATCTTTGAAATAGAAATGTGATAATACTGTTTTCTCATGTTCATTTGCATTTTTATCTGTCTTACCTGAAATGTTTCAGGCTTCTCTCTACTTTGAAACAGGATCGACAAGGCACTCATTGTGTTTCAAGAATGTCACATATGCCAAAATCTGATGCCAGACTGTAAAAATATCTTCCTAAGTAAAAGTTTTGTTCAAGACACTCCATCCTCCTATTTGTATCTTACTATTAGGCAAGTTAGCAAAAAGAGGAAATATCACAATACCAAGTAAAAGAAATATGATCAGACTATTTTCTGGCTGTTATTTGCATGATGTCTTTTCTTAGGTAGGGTGGCTGAGTTGTTAGCTGCTGGAGATGAACATGTGCATTTTATTAAAAAACTTTTGGTAGCTCCAATTTCACATAAATTTTCTTTAAGAAGGGATCTGGCCAGGAAGGGATTCTAAGGGAGATTGATGTATACCTCCTAAAGCACGCTTTTTTTTTTTTTAAAGTTTTTTATTCAGCTTTGTTGAGGTATAATTGGAATACAATAAATTGCACATATTGAAAGTATACAGTTTGATAAATTGTGACATAAGTTTACATCCATGAGATATCATGTTAATGAAGAGTCATCGCCCCCAAATTCTTTGGACCTCTTTGTAATCCCCTCATCCCTGATTGCCCCACGCCTGCCACCTTCCCCAGGCAGCAGTTGATGTTCTTTTAGTCACTAGAGATTAGCTTGCATTTTATAGAATTTTATGTAGATGATATTATATGGTATGTACTTTTTTTTTTGACTGGTTTCTTTTACTCAGCATAATTATTTTTAAATGCATTTGTGTTAGTGAATGGACCAATAGCTAACTCCTTTTTTCTTTGTGAGTAAGTATTCCAGTGTGTAGCTCTATCACCCTATGTTTATCTATTCACCTATTGATGGATATTTGGGTTGTTTCAAACCTGTAGCTACTACATAAAGCTGCTATGAATACTTGTATCCAAGTTTTTCTGTGGAGATATGTGTTTGTTACTCATGGGAGTAGAATAGTTAGGTTATATGATAGATATGTGTTTAAATTTGTAGGAAATTGCCATTTTTCAAAGTAGTTGCCCCATTTCATGGTTTCACTAGAAGAATATGAGAGTTCTAGGTCCTCCATATTTTCATCAACACTTGGTACAGTCAGTCTTTTTTAATTTTAGCCAATGTAAGGGTGAGATGACATCTCATGGTGGTTTAAATCTGAACTTTCTTAATGAATAAAGATGTTGAACATTTTTTCATGTGTTTATTTGCCACCCAATGATCTTCTTTGGTGAAGTGCTTGTTCATGTATTTTGAAGATTTATTTTTATTAGTTTCTTTATCTTTCTATTATTGATTTGTGTTTATTATATTTTTTAGTTATAAGGGAATAAACCCTATACATGAAAATATGGCAGTTTAGATAAAATGAAACCACAAATAACCCTGTACATGAAAATATGACTGTTTGGATAAAATGAAACAATTGCTTAAAACACACGAGGTACCACAGTTGACCCAAAATGAAATAATTTGAATATCCCTATAAATACTGAGGAAACTGAATTAATAATGAAGATAAACTCCTATAAAGGGAACCTCTAAACCTAGATAGCTTTACTGAAGAATTATACTGAATTTTTAAAGAATAATTAACAACAGTCCAATACAATCTCTTCCAGAAAACAGAAGAATGAAAACTTAATTCATTTGATGAAGCTAGTATTACCCTGGTAAAATCAAATACAATAAAAAATAACTACAGAGTAATATACCTCATGAATAAAGGATGGGACAAATCCTTATTAAAAATCTAAACAAATAGATCTGGGTAACATATACAAGAAATTCAACACCATGACCAAGTGGGGTTTATTTTAGTGATGCAGGCGTGGTTCAGTATATGACAATCAATCTGTATAATCGACCATATTAATAGCCAAATGAAGGAAAACTACATGACCTATAAATCAATATGGAAAAGTACTTCACAAAATTTAACACACATTCATGATACAGACTTCAGAAAAATAGAAATAGAGGAGATCCTCAACAAACAAAGGACATCTACAAATAACCTACAGCTAACATCATATTTAAAGAAGAAAAATTGAGTACTTCTTCCCTAAGATCAGAAACACAGTTATGATATCTGATCTCACCACCCTTTCAACATAGTGCTGGAAGTTCTAGGCAGAGAAATAAAGCGAGAAAAGGGATGTGGGAAGAAGGCAGACAGATCAGAAAAGAAAGAAAGCTGAATCTATTTGAACATGACTACTATGTACAAACACCCAAAGAATCTTCAAAAAACATCCTAGAACTATTAAGTTCAGCAAATTCACAGGATTCAAAGTTAACATAGAAAAATCTATTTTATTTCTACGTTTCAGTGATGAAAAATTGGACTCTAAAAACAGCATTTGTAATCACTCAAAAGTGAAGTACATAGGTATAAGTCTAATAAAACATATATAGGATTTGTATATTGAAAACTGCAAGATTATGATGAAAGAAATTAAAGATTGAAATCAATGAAGGGACATGCCATGTTCATGGATTGAAAAACATCATGGCAAAGATTTCAGTTTTCCCCAAGTTGATATACAGGTTTAATATAATTTCTATCAAATGTTGACAGGCTTGTGAAGAAACTGGATCATTCATCCACTGCTGGTGGGGATGTAGAATAGTACTGTCACTTTGAAAGGCAGTTTGGCAGGTTTTAAAATAACTAAACATGCAGCCATCATATGATCCAGCAATTGAACTGATAGGCATTTTTTTTATCTCAGAGAAATAAAATCTTAGTTCACAGATAATTCTTACACGAATGTTTATAGCAGTTTTACTCATAATAACCCCAAATTAAAAACAGCCTAGATGTATTTCGTGGGTGAGAGGTTGAATTGTTTTATATTCATTGCATAGAATATTGTTCAGCCATGAAAAGGAATGAGCTGCTGTTATAAGCAACAGCCTGGATAATCTGCAGAGAATTATGCTTAATGAGAAAAGCCAATTCTAAAAGGCTAACACTATATGATTCCATTTATATAACATTCTTGAAATGGAGAAAAGATTTGTAGTTACCAGGGTTAGAAGAAGTTGGGGAGGGAGGGAAGTGAGTGTGCCTGTAATTGTCAACATGCAGAATCCGGTGGTGACAGAAATGTTCTGTACTTTGACTACCTTAATCTCAATGTCTTGGTTGTAATATTTTTTACTACAGTTTTACAATATATTACCACTGGGGCAAACTGGGTAAAGGTTATTAAGGACTCTCTCTGTTATTTCTTATAACCCTATCTGAATCTAAAGATTATCTCAAAACAAAAAGTGTTAAATCTTCCAGGTATCTATTTAACATGGTCTTAGCTCTAACTCCTTTAACATGCAGAATATAAGTATAATAACTTTTGATGTCCTTTTCTAATAATTCTCTCATCTGTGTCATTTTTGGATCTTTTTTTATTGATTTTTCTCCTCATTGTGGGTCATATTTTTTCTTACTCTGCATGTTGGAATTTGAATTGAATCACAAACCTTGTGAACTTTACCCTATTGTGTGCTGAGTTCTTTGGTATTCCTATAATATTCTTTTGCTCTGTTCTGGGATGCAGTTAAATCACATGCAAATAATTTAATCTGTTGACACTTTCAAACTTTGTCAGATGGGATTAGAGCCACCTTCATCCCAGAGCTAATTTGCCACTATGCTTGGGCAATACTTCCCTGAATACTTTAGCTCATGAATGGGATATTACGAAGTTTTTCCACTCTGGCTGGTGGGGACACTAGCTATTCTGGCTCAGTGTGATTTCTGCCTATAGCTCCCCCTAATTCTTTTGAATGGCTCTTTCTCTGTCTTAAGGACATTTTGCTTGCATGCATGCACCTAGCTATACTCAGCTGAAGACTCAAGGGGAAAACTCTACACATCTCCAGAGCTCTCTCTGTGTAGGTCTCTCCTTTCAGATGCTCTCACCCACAGAGTCTAGGCACCTTGTCCTCTCTGCCTGCCAACCCCACTTTCTCTACTCAGGAAGACCACTAGGCTGAGATCCCCACCACCCCACTGGCCCCATGCTGTGACCTGGAAACTCTCCCCGGCCATTGCAGGACACAGCCTGTTACCTCCCTCCCAGTGACCACCCTCCTGGTGTGCCTGATATCAATGTTTAAAACCATTGTTTTACATATTCAGCCCAGTTTTTCAGTTGGTTCAGGCAGAACGATAAACCTAGTCAGTAACTACATCTTGGCCTGAAGTGGAAGTAATTCTCCACTCTGTAACTTGTTAGCCTAAAGATGTGTAACTAGTGAAGCTAGTTAGTAAGAATCTTCAGTATCATTTCAAATATGTCATTGTCTTCTGCTTTTCAAATCTTTTTTTTTTAAATAGTGGACTTAGAAAAATCTTTTTTGCCTTTTCATGTTTCTCTGGGATAAATCATGAGAGATACAAAAAAATGGTGGGAGTGACAATAAAGGCAAGATTTGAGAGACAAATGGGAGAGAATTGATTGAGATTTTAAGAGAATACAACAAAAATAATTATATCACAATTTTTCAAGGTCTTGTTTAAAAGATAATTATTTTGATACTAGGAAAAAAGGAATTCTTTTTTTAGGTATGAGAATAATATACAATTGTAATAAAATCTCATCAGTGAAACATGGCAAAAAGACCCACTAGCCTGTTACATTCTACCCCCATGTGTGGTAAATTAGATGATCTCCTACCCAAGTGTGGGTAGAATGTGTAACAGGGTCAGACCATGACAAAAATGACATGAAGTCATTCCCTGTCTGGGTCCTTCCTTCTAGTTCTTTATTTCCAAATGCCTTCAAAGAAGCTCTAGGTCACACCTCCTGCTGTCCTCTCATTAATCAAGTCCTACCTTATCTATGTCTTACTCCTTAGACCCAGTCGAAAAATAAGAATAGTACAGGATGTATTTTCCTGAGCTTTTATATACTAAAGTGTATATCCAAGAGAGACAAAATTGAGGCATTTCCATGGAATATCTTGCAGGAATAATATTCTAGTAAATAATTTATAGGAACAATGGTGGTAGGTAATCTAATTTTATAACTGCAAATGTAGATTCTTTTTCCTATTCTGATGTCCTCTTTTAGATAGTGTCTATACAGTTCATTTGGTTATATCATATGCTTCTTGAGAGATGCTAAATTTCAGAACTAGCAAGAATTTTTAAAAGCATATAGTCTCACTTTCTTTAAAGAGGAGCAAACTGCTGAAGAGTGGCTAGGAAACATTTCTAACTTCACACAATTCATGGCTCTACTTGCCCTGGAGCCCCGGTTTTACAGTATGTTTTTTTCTTTCTACTATATGTTGCTATCGTCCCAGTCAGTTAGATATTTTTTGTATTAATTCCTCCATTTTTACATGCTTTAATTTCTTGCATATCCTAGAGTAATTAACTTTTAGAGCCAACTTTTATTGAACACTTTGTGTGTTCAAAACACCAAGATAAATGCTACCATGGAATATTTTCTCATCTAATTCTCTCTGTAATCTTATGGTATAAGTACTACAAGCACCCCCACTTTAAATGAGGAGAAACTAAGGATTAACAAAGTTAAGTAACTTGTACAGGGTCCCATTGCTAATAGAAATAGAAAATAATAAATCTGCATTTAAAAATTCAGTCTTGGCCAGAAAATATATCAGAGACTATAAGCTATAATCCTTTGCATGATTCAAAACAAAGGAAAGCTGTTGATAACAGGTGCTTCCAGGAGACAAAATACTTGGCCAGCTATAATAGTTTGTCTAAATAGATAAGGAAAAGGTCAGTGAATATTTATATAAAATTACTACAGCAATTATTTTAATCCATATTTGTTTTGTCTAAGCACACATTTCAGCTTCTACTGAAGTTTTTTTTTTTTTACAAGAAAAGAAAAAGGAATTTTTTGTATGACTAAAAGTTTGTTTAAATAATTTCAAGGGCTGTTTTTTATTAACATTGAAAATACCTGTTAAAGACAACTGGATTTGTTAAAATTTATTTACACAAAGTTGTGAACTGTGTCTTCCAAACCGAAATGACTTTATCCACAAACCTTCTGAAAGTCAGTTCATTATTCACTCCCTGATCTGACTAGAGCTAATAAAATAACTGCATATCTGTAAAGATTATTTTAAAATTAGAATCTTAGAAGTCACGTCCTCCTTGAAAACTACAAATTAAAAACAAAGTAACTGTGGAAGATTATCCTTAAAAAATGCAGAAATTCTATTATTCTATGACCCCAATTAAATGAGAAATTAGAGATTTGGGCTTAGTCAATCTGATTCTAGAACACGTTGGCCTAAATCAGAATGTGAAAAGGGCTTAAAATGTGTCCTCATTGGTTAATGGGAAAGGGCCGTTTAAAAATGTTTCCCTTCTAGGTCAAAATATTAGATATATCATAACAACTTCAGTCCAAGACCATACATTATCATGGCAATGACTAAGTGGAAGGTGGAACTTTGTGAAATGATGCTGTATTTGTGGCTGGCTGTGTCCACATCTACTTCCCAGGAGATGACCCTTGGTCCCTAAACTTTTAACTGATTAATGAAAATATGTTATTTTACATATTTTTATGATGTTTGGGATACACCTGCTTTTAAAAATATGCAGCTTTGTATTTTCTTATTCTTAGTAACAACTCCCTTTCTAATGTACCTTTGTATTTCTAAGTTCTTAATCTCTTTGTAAAGAAGACCTCTGCAATTTTTAAATGGGTTTTAGGTGTTGCAAAACCAGATCTTGCCCCTGGATATGGACTACTGATAATCTGATAGTATGCTTTGCCGATTATTATTATTATTATCATTATTATTATTATTATTATTATTATTATTATTATTATTATATTTAGAGGAGCCAGGTCCCATGCTTTTGTTAAAAATAATTGATTCGTGATAACTGTCTCTTAATTCTCTTAAGTCCCTCCCCTGTTGTGTTTACGTATATATGTAGAGGCTCCACCGAATCACGCAGTTTCTGAACTCAAGCAGAACCATCACTGTTCCTTAGCAGTTGAAAAAAATGTCAGACAGTTTATTGCATGTTGCTAACATCCCTTCTGTTACGGAATATAGCATATGCTGGAAAGTGTTCTTTTTATTATTTTGAATTTTTGGTAAATTGGACTTCATAAGTTCATCATGTATCATTTTATAATTAAAGATATATTCTTTGGGAAAGCAATTTGTTCCTGGAATAGTGTTCATCACTCAAGAAAAATTTTAATAAACCTCATTAACAGAGTAACTAAA
Source organism: Manis javanica (assembly GCF_040802235.1). Taxonomy (NCBI): domain Eukaryota; kingdom Metazoa; phylum Chordata; class Mammalia; order Pholidota; family Manidae; genus Manis; species Manis javanica. The sequence goes on along the minus strand of NC_133167.1, from coordinate 9,721,656 downwards.
AGAAAGCTCTAGTTGACTAAGTATCATGAAATATTAACAGATTAATAAGGGCTAATTTCTGTGAGTGGGGAAATGGGATGATAGGTGTGGCTTCCTGTTTGGATACATTCATGCACTACGCAGCTCCCCTCCTCATGTGGGTGTAAACTGTATGCCTCTCAAGTGCTCGCTCTGATTCATGTGTCATGACTCCCTGGAACACTGTACTGGGGTGAACTGTGAAGCCCAGTGAGTGTATTGCCCCGATCTATGAGCAACACCCTCCATGGCCAGGTCAAGCTGAGTGGCAGTGCACATGCTCATCTTGGTCAGCTCTGGATGATGACAGTGACAGCACGTGGCATTCACTCCTTAGGGGTACAGGCTCCTGTCTTGGACTTTGTTGAACCCCTTACATTTAACACAGTACCTAACTGAGAACATGGTCAAAAGGCAGTTACTGGTGAATGGATCCTCGAAACTGCTGTATTTTACCATAGTATTTATCACACTTTCATGTTGTATAGTATTTACCTACTTACCATATTTTCCTGTTCCTTATCCTGTCTTGCAAATTTCACAAAAGCAAGTATTTCTTCCTTTCTTGCTTTCTTCACTGATATAATTTTAATACCTAGAAAGGTACTTGGCTTATAACAAAGACCCATCATACATTTATTAAATTAGTGCATTAATTAATATAACTGGTGTTATGTCACTATACATCAACTTCTATTCAGTAAGTCGAACTGTAGTGGGAGGAGAGAAGGTTCCATTCAACCATAAAACACAATCTGAATCAACTGTTCCTGACCATCTACAGAGCTGCACACAACTCTTAAAAGTTACCTCCATTGTCCTCTTTTTACTCTGCTAATGAAGGCTTCTTGAATTTTTGAAATGCTGCCATACTAAAACAGCCATAACTTGAAGATGATGTCCCCCAAAGCTTTCCTCATGGGTAAACCATTCCACTTCCCCCTAAACACGAAGCTCAAAGACAGAAATATCGTCAGCTGTGCCTCCCATCTTCTTGACAGCACATAACACATTACTTTTTTCTAAGAAGAAAGAACCCAGATAGAGAAATTCTAAATGTTTCTCCACCTATTTCATGTCAAGTGGAGTATCACCATGGGCAGATTAGGAACGGAGGCAACTTCGACAGAGATGGTCAAGGAATCTAGAGAGAAGGAAAACTTAAGGAAAGTATTGTCCTCTTCTCGGCACATTCACTGCCTGAGGAGCACATAGATGTCTGGGAAGTGAATCTGACAGCGTACAAATAAGTGTGTCTTGGACTTTTTAATCTTTCCGGAAAAGTTGATCCTGACACCTTACATGATAACCTCCCCTAGAGTGTAATATGCTCACACTACTTCATTCCCAATTGATTTCTGAATCACAGGATATTGAAATTCTTAAGGCTTGACGACTTGCCCTTTGTACTTAGGAGGTACCAAGTATTAGGGATGGTTTTACAATGCTCTGCAGGATTCCATTTTTAAGGATTTGTGTACCAATGTAAACGTTACTACCAATAAGGCAGTGTGTGCTTCTGGCCAGAGTGGCAGAATGGGCAGTTTCACTTCCTGGCTGCTGTCATCAGTGATGCACACCTCCCCCCATTTCCTCCCCGTCCCCCACACCAGCACCATTGTCACTCTGTCACTGCCTGCTGAGAGCTTTGCAATCCTCAGCACCCCCTCACTTGGGTCATAGTCGATTCTGGCTCTGCCTACAGCAAGCCTTTAATGCTTATACCTCCTGGGAAGGTCTTGTTAAAAGAACAAAGGGTGTTATTTTTCCTCCCCCTTTTCCCTCTGTGACTATGGCACCCAAGTCTCAAGCTCTTATGCTTTTGAGGTTCTAAGAATTTGGTCCAGGGATCTGTTGCATCAAATTTATCTGAGGCCAGTAGATAACTTATATTATTAAAAAAAGAAAGAAATGATCTGAGGCCCTTAGGGACCACAGATTGCCAGGCACAGCTACAGACCTATAAAGGCAGGATCTCTGGGATTGGGGCAGCTAAGGAGTATTTTTTATGTGACCTCCCAGATATTTATATTTCCATGGGCACCAAAACCCTGAGAAACAACTGATGAAAGAAGAATTTGGCTTAGCAATACACAATGGGATTCAGATGCTGCGTTTCTATCTGTTCCTTTCATCCAAACAAACCTGAAAAGCTGTACTGTGGTTTCTGACCCTTGTCTGATCTCACTTTTGGTACAAAGAACTAATTTCCTCTGTGAGTCTGTTTATACCGATGAGCTGCTCAGGAGTTTCTGTAGAAATATCCAGTAAAAAGTCATGTGAAAATCGTCCTGTTTTTCTTCCTTAAAAATCCTTTGAGATCTCAAGCTATTTATGAAGATGTAAATTCAGGGGCTTAAGATACATTTCCTCCCTCCTTTTTGTGTGTGTTCATGCTGAGGAATAAATCTCAGTATTTTATACTTATGAATAATTCATATACAGTGAAAAAAATTCCAAAAAAAAAAAAAAAGGAGTGTGCTGCTATTTCCCTAAGAAATAACCCCAAATGATCCTGATTTTAAAGTCTCACAATATCAGCCCTTGGGATTGTACAACATCTGGATATTTATGGTTTTAACTACAACAGAGATGATGACCTGTTTATGAAATAAACCTTTCAAATCCAGAATGAAATGAAGTCTGTGTTTTTCCATTCAATTTGACTTTTGAATTTGGAATTCCTCTTTGGCTAGGAGAAGAGGAATTGCTGCCGTTAGTAACTACCACCTGCTTTTGGAAAGGTGAATTCATAGCGTGGAAACAAAGGACAGCTGCCTTTATCCCTTTTAAGTTAATCCACTCCTTCCAGACCGTTGCAGGCCTCAGTTCAACCCTGAATGGAAGGCTGCGTTGGAAAAGAAATATTTTGGACAGTGCCGGGTCTGAGAGGAATCAGAAAGCAGACAAAATGTGGTTGTGCTGTTGTCAGCAAGGCTTTTCAGCAGCTGTTTCTCCTACCTGGGGGGCAGCCATTACCTGCACGCACGCCGCCAGCACCAAGTGGGTTCTTTACTGCCTCAACTGCCTTTCAGAAAAAGGGGGAGGCAGAGACAGATGGATCCGGGATCATTCCCGCATAATCAAATTTCATTCAATGTTTTTGCCTTTGTTTCCCCCCCCCCTTCAAAAATCCCTTTTCTATTGTAGTCATGTTGAATTATGAGAACAAAGAAAAGAAAAAAAGATTTAGGAGCCAGGCCGTAGGAAGGTAGGAGGGGCAGTAGCATTTTGGCTGGGAGACCCTTCCTATGGTCCTTGGACGTTTCTATTTGCATTTGTGCCTCCTGTGTGTTCACTGTCCAGATTCGTATTTAAAAAATAGAGCCAAACTCTCCAGGTAGCCTGGGCCTGGAAACAGAGATTGTTTATGTAAAATTGTTCCAATGAGTCTCCCAGGAATTATCTTCCATCTGATTTCAGAAGCCAGAATTTTTATGAGGTGGTATAATAGACATTCCTCACAATGACTTCATCAAAGAGTTTTAAAAGGCAAATCTGAAGATGAAGGCTTTGTTTTCCCTTGGCAAAGGCATGTCTGTTATTCATGAAAATGGGCTGATGACCTAATGATTTTCTGAGCCTGGTATTTAATGATCAGATTTCTTGCCCTTTTTCCTGGCAAATGAGAGAGTGCCGACAGATCCCGCAGCGCGCATGGGCACTCCCGGCTGGCTGAATGTGCCGTTGTCAGAGCACTTGGCCAGCCCTTTTCCATTGGCCGGCCTCTGCTCTAATCATGCAGATTAGAGCATGCAAGAGAAAGCACGTAATTGTCAAATGGGTGAGCAGTTGCCACTCCTCTTAGGGGTCCATCATCTCCATACTTGGCCTGCATATCTTGCCTAGGGCTCTCAACCACACATTCAGAAGAACTAGACAATAGGTTTCTTTCCTGTTTTTTTTTTTAACTTCAATATTATAATTAGTTATATAATTATTATATAACAAGCAGCTGGGTATTCTGTAGGGCATTGTTTATCCTTTAAAGTGTATTTCTTCCTCAGCATCAGGGAGATAGGGCTGATTTCACAATACATATGTTTAAATCTGCATAAATTAGATGTTATATAAATACAATTTTTAATTTACCATCAGCTATGCTCACATTTCCTAGCTTTATGTGTTTACTTAACAGCTCAGAGACAAAGCTTTGCCCTATTGTCTGCAGTAGGTAAAGATACTGAGCGAATTCACTGCTTAGAATTCTATTTGTAGTTTTTTGTTTAGTTAACCAGGGAGATTACTAAAATGATTATAAGCATCAGCTATAGGTTAATTATGAATAAAAGGTTTCTTTGAATAGCAATAAATGTACTTGATGGTGTGGGATTTTATTTAACAAAACTTTTATTAAATATGTATAGCAGTACACTGCTCATGTAGCCTTGAAACATACCACTTCTGCATATGTTCTCATCTATAAAACAAGATTAGGATAGATGATCTCTAAAATTACTTTCAATTCTGGTACTTTTATTATGTTAATCATTACAAAGTAGGATCTATATATATTTTTTGAACAAATATTATCAACCACTTTTGTATCTGGCATTTATATAGTAAGTAGTAAAGTGTTTATATTCAATATTTAACCTCAACAACAATTCTGTGAAGTGGGTATATTATCCTGATATTATTAAGGAGGAAACTGAATGACTCTTAAAATTCCATGGTTAAAGTGGGACTCACACCCAAGTGGGTGTGTGCGTATGTTAAACAGTAGATCACTTACTTGTATGTATTTTTTTATTGAGCACTTATTATGAGCATAATAGTGTCTTGGACTTTGTGACAGATATAAAGAAGTGAAATGCAGGGTTCCTTTTCTCAGGGAGTTTATATCCTAAAGAGACATGCAGGAAGTTAAATAAAATTGAAAATTGATAGTGCAAGCAGTTCCAAAAGACTGAGGACAAGTATCAAGTAACTGAGAGATAATAAATGTCGTGCATTCCTGCGACTGGGAATAATAAGGGGAGTTTTGGGGGTGCCTAATCAGACCAAGAGAGGAAAGACTGGCTAAAGGGTTTGAGGCTCCTCAAAGAGGAAGAGAGTGGGGTTCCCACTCTCTCACTGGAAGGGTCTATATCTTTGTTTTTCTTCAGTATATCCTCAATCTGGTGGTATGATTCTAGAATTTGAAAAGCCTGTTGATTGACCATATAGTCTCTTTTAAAGCAGAGAATGTGTACCTTCTCTCAGAAGCAGGAAAATACCATAAAAGGATTTCAAATCTCAGGGCTGCTGTGGTTCTGGCCCTGTACTGTGAGCGCTGAAGGCAATTGCCTCAGCAGTGTGCAAAAGATGAGGGGCCCAGGGGTGAGGGACCAGCCAGCAGATCATCCCTATTGGTTGTTCTCTCCTTTAAGTACATGTATTGTGATGCCTCGTGAAATATATGGAAAGTCTATATCTTTATATGTGTGTATGTTTTTGCATCTAAATCAAGTATATAGCTGGGTACTTCAGAGGGTCAGCATGAATTCGGATCTTCCAAATTCATTTATTATTTTATTGATTCAAGCAATTATGGTTTGAATCATTAAAATACGCATGTGTAACTCTTCTAATTCCAATGACTGACATTTTAAAAATGTTTCACTGCATCCTATTGAATCTATTGAACTTCACAGTTCTGTACAAACTTGGATACGGATCAAAGGAAGTTAGCATCCATTCCTATTTCAGAAAATTTTAGGTGGTATAATAAGAAGGAAAAGAAAATTTTATAGCAGATATCCATGGCTGGTTAGCTCAGTGGGTTAGAAAATAGAGCTACTGCTGTCCTGGGAAACAGCTTAATCCCTTAGTAGCCCTTTAGTTATGATCAATTCCAGAGCCCCAAGTTGCCTGCCCAGACAAGCCCCAAACAGCCTCCTGACAAAAGCATATCGTTGTTTGTAATGGGAATCAAGTGACAAAGTGTGGCTGGTTCAGTGAAATTCAAGTCAGCTGTGGAGGAAAGAGCTCCCTGCACTTTAGAAAGGGGCGTCAGTAATTGCTTTATGTATGAGGAGAAGCAATATTGTCCTTTGGCACAATTTATCATCGAAACATTTCTTCAATATATAAAGTTGCAGTCCATTTTTAGAGGTTATTTTGTCAACCCTTTACTACCAAAGAGTATTATTACAGAAGTCCTTGACCACTGTAATTTTCATTGAATGAATTGTCTAAGATAAGTAGATTTTCAGACTTGTTCTAAACCCACCCCCAAACATAGTCAAGATTAGATCAAGGTAGGTTCTGTTTTGGCTTCAGTCTATTGGCATTTTTACTGTATTATAGAAGTAGCTGGAAAAACATATTTGATCATAGAACAGAAAATTCAATTTTGGAAAGATGTAGTTTTCCCTACAATGGTCCATAAATTCAAAGCCATCCCAGTTAAAGTGTCTATAGGGGTTTGTTTGTTTTATGGGGTTTCAGAAAGAAAAATTGAAGCTAAAAGTTTTTTGGAAAAAGAACCATGCAAAAATATCCAGGGTTACTATGAAATGAGGAGTAACATGAGCAGGGCACTGGTTTGATTAGACTTACATTAAATTTTTACATTAACTAAAACACTTGGAAAGAGGACTTCTGACCATGATATGAATATGTCAAAATTTCATATATAATGACTGACATTTTAAACTATTGGTGTAAAACATGGATTTAATTAATGATTAATATAGGTATAACTGGTTAGCTATTTAGAAAGAGAAGTAAATTTCATATATAATGACTGACATTTTAAACTATTGGTGTAAAACATGGATTTAATTAATGATTAATATAGGTATAACTGGTTAGCTATTTAGAAAGAAAAGTAAAAACATTTTATTGCATTTGACCCATTGAAGGAAATTCTAGGTGGCCAAAACTCAATTATAAAAAAAAATCTAATATGCATTTGAAGAAATATGATGAAATGTTTCAAATAATAAATATTATAAATCTTAATAAATCTTATATTAATCTTAAATTATTTGAAGAAGTCCAAAACATATTATAAATAAATCACATTTATTTCTAAAAATGTTTCTTAAAAGTAAATTCAAAAATCATTAGAAGAAACTGTGAGAAATATTTTCCTTAAAATCTTGGATTAAGCAGTCACTAAAATGTCAAGCCACAAAATCATATTTATAAGTCCAACTAGTTAAAAATAAAACCTTCATGCAAAATTATTATTTTAAAAGGCAAACAAATTATAAACTGCCTAAATAGTTGTAACATATATGAAAAAAGCAAATTTTCATAATATCAAAGGTTTCTGATAATTTATAAAAAGTTCAGTAGAACCTTTAAAAACTCCATATTTCAGGAAACTGATATTTTACCCAACATTGATTTTTACTCTGTTTAAAAATCACAATGAATTAAGTCAAGCCTTGGAAAAATAGGCATTAAAGAAAATAAAGTGAGGTTTAGTTTGAATTTAAGGGAATATGAGCTGTGTAGTAATGATTTAAATAATTATGATGTACTTTTGACAATTACGTCAAAAGGTAACTTTTGCAGGTACTTATTCGTTGTATCATAGAAGTTGGCCTCATAGGTTGAATTACAATATTTCAAAACAGGAACTGATGTTGAAATGTATAACTACCAGTTAAAATTTAGATTTACTTAATGTTGCATAGGCATATTTATTAAAACTCTCTAACATAGATGGGACTGTTTACATTGGTAAGGATCAGAAGTAAATGTGAAAGTATAAGCTGAAGTGTAAAGTCAAGTACTTGCAAGATGCTCGTGTTCTTTATCCCTCCACCCATCCATTTGTTTATTCATTCCGTAAGTATTTATTGCTGTCTTAGAATGTCCTGGGCATATGTTACATGATAAGCCTATGCAAAATCAAATGTTAACTTTTAATTCAGTAGCTAATATGCACACAAGGGAAACACTCGTAGATACAGATAGTTCAACACACTATAAGCAAAATGTTTTATGTTTCATATTAAAATAATGAGTCTTCAAAGTTTGCCAAAGAAGCTATCATTTTGTCACTATAGTTGTCAATAAGTATTTTTTTTAATGACTTGACTCTCACCAAAATAAATTTATACTTGAGGGTTTCTTTTTCTGAGAAATATGTCAATGGTTCTAATTTTAGGGATGTAACTATCACCTATGGCTTTAGAGTAAGAACAGAAGGGTCATTTATTTAGAAACCTATATGTAGTGGCCTCTCAAACGTCTCATCTCTCATATATCAGTCAGTTATTAGTGTGTGTAGGACTAGGAAATTGTGTTTTTCTGGAAAAGAGTGGGATGCATGTAGGGGGCTCAAACAGGACTCCACCCTGGCAGTGGCTGAGCTGCACAAGAAGGTGCCCCAGATCCATGTGGGCCCTGGGGTTGGGGACTGGGGAGATCATAGGTTATAAGAAGGTCCTGGGTGGAGGGGGTGAAAAGCTAGAGGCATGTTGAGCAGAGCTGCCTGGAGAGCGGGTTGCCCAGTGCATGTTGATTTGGTCCTGCTCCCCTTATTGACAAGCCAGATAGGCTCATTTGTAAGATCACTGAATTTTAGAATTAAGAGATTTGTTCGCTTTACTGCCCCCATTCTGCACAGTCCAGAGTTTGCGACTTGCTCCTACTCTTAGAGTCATTCATTATAAACTGTTGGCATTGCTTCAGACAACACATAGGCATTTCCTGCCTTCTGCAGTTAGCCCTTTTTTTTTTCATCAATGAAAGCAAAAGCCAGAAAGGCAAATTCATGCCCACAGCTAAATCTTTGGGTTTTCCATGTCTCGTTTGCTTGCTTGTTTGGGTGATTCCAAGGCCTTTGAGTTTTATTAATTCAAAATTCTTCAAGGAAACCGAGAGAACAGGGTGGGTATGTGAGAAGAGAAGGGCAATGCTGTTTTTCTTCTTTCTACATTGTTATTTTCTCACAGTAACAGTTGCTTCTCAACCATTCCCAGTCCACTTCGGTGTCTAACGGTGGGGATGGGTGAATAAATTCCTAAATTGAATAATTGTACTCAGAAAGCTTGAGAACCTTGAAGAGACAAACAGAAGAAGGTGAGTCAATTCACTCTCCTTGCCTCTGGTGGCCCCAGCATACTCTGAAGAGTCCTCAAAAGCCTATTTTTATCAAGTTTCTGTCAAAGTGCTCTTACTGTTTGGGGACCCAGTACTTACCACTCAGAATGCCAAATAAACCCAACATTCTGAATTTTTATTAATGGAATTAAGAACCATGCAAAGCTCTATGAGACTTTCCTGCTGAGCAGTTTCATTTTGTAAGTGAAAAGCAGAGGAGTAATGGTCTCCTGACTAAGACCCTGTTTCCCACGCTGCCCTGCACTGAATTACACACAGAGGAACAAACCATGTGGTAGAACTGAACAGTCACCCAGGTGTTTTCTCCATCACTTACTCACTAAATGTAGTATTTCCCAAGTGAGAAACTCAAGTCTACCTATTCCAATTATAATTAGTTGTGTTGAGTCTAGTAACTATCTTAGATTTTCAAATAACAAACACATATATATAGATACATGCATACATAAAACAAACATACTCATTTTACATACATACGTATATACATACAGACATCAAACAAACCAAGTAATCAAAGACTCAGCGCTGAGGGAAGTAGTTTTACTGCCAAGACTGCAACCAGAGTCTAGACTCAGGAGCTGAGAATCTAGTTGCAGATTCTGGGTTCGTGTTTACTGTGCTACCTGCAGATAAGAACAGTAAATTAGATTTATAACATTCATATGACTATTCTTTATTGCATAGATAGTAAGCAAAAGAAAGAGGAAATGACTATTTTTTAAGAAGAGAAACAAACTTACTTGACGCCAGGGTGGGAGATTTTTTTTTTATCTTCTCTCTTCCTTCCTCTCCTTCCCCCTCCCCTTTCCCCTCATCCTCTTCTATTCTTTTTTCCCCCAGATTTTTTATCTGGGGAAAACCACAGGGGTGGTATTTTTAAATGATAAAGTTTTAATGCCATAGAGATTGAAATCTGTGGGTCCTATTTTTAATTATTACTGCTTCAGAGATCCTTGAGAGCAATTTCATCTACATTATAGCAAAATGAATGAAGAAAGTGTGAACATTTGTTCCTTGGTGGACAGAGTAGTTTTGGACATACAGACACAACAGAGACCTGGTGACAGATGGAAGTGCTCCAGGCAGCAGTCACCACACACGTTCCTGTCTCCGCACCTCCATCTGTCAGCACAAGTGTGTTACTATTTGGAGACTCAATCTATCCATTTGGAGAATAATTCTCAGGCTTGTTCTTCAGGTTAAAATGAAATCATAACTCACTAAGACTTTTTTGCCACTGAATTCCTTCTCTTTTTTACTAGAAGTAAGGATTATTAGGTGGAGATATGTTTTACATTTTGGGTGGAGGGTAAGGCATGCTTGCAGAGGATGATAAAATATTAAAATCTGACACTAATGCACAATAAAAGTAATTAAATGGAGAACTGAGGATATCATGCCATCTGCAGGGAACATACTGATTTGAAAATATGGTCTGATGATAATCCATGAACAGGAAAGACTCAAAACAGAAATGTCCATTTCGAGCATATCTATAAAGTAACTGTGAACTAATTCCTGAATTTAAAAGCAATATCCAAGGAGTGCATTCTTAGCCACATACTTTATTTCACCCTCACTGTCTAGAGGTTATATCAGTCATGGTATTATTTCAGTAAAAAGAGATGAACACAGTAATGTTGGCGCATGCTCTGGAAGAGAGAAACACATAAATCTATGGGAGTGAGGGCTCCCTCAGGGGTTCTCTAGGCAAGGAGTTCAAAGGACATGGCATTATGTGCCACACTCCAGGTTAATAGCCAAGAGAGGAGGCCTCCCCTTTGCCTGAAGACAGACAAACTCAGGTGTGTTTCCTCTTTTGAATTAACAAAGAGAATAAAAGGCTGCAATAAATACAAAGAATGTAAATCTTACGTATTTAGACCTTAGGATGAACCCATAATGATGCTCTTAGACCAAGGATTCCGGAATGGGAAGTGAAAGATGTCTGATGGTACATGAGTCCTGATGTCTGTGAAGACTGCGGGATTATCCTGGATGATCAGATGTGTGTGAAGACATCTTGGGCACTGGGAATGGGACACACACAACACTTAATGTGAAAACTGTCCATTTCTAACTCTCAGCAATGCAACTCCCCAAGGCGGAAGGATCTACCTTCTGTCCACCAAGAATGCCTTAGGTTTCCGCCACCCTCTCTTGTGTTCCTCCCACAAAGAATTGTGCTGTGTTCTTTCTGCTGCTTATGAAAATTCTACACAGCCCTGAATACACATCCAACTTCTCCTCCCTGAAGTGCTACTGGATTCCTCCATTCCATAGGTTTCTCTTCCTTCTCTCTCCTTCTAAACCACGTCAGTGGCCAGTCATGGGTTTCTAGTGTGCTGCCTTGAGCCAAGAGGTGAGGTATGTAGAGGCTTTTTTGGGGGCGGTGCCTGGGAAAGAGGATGGGGGAAGGAAGCAAGATGGGGCAGGAAAAGTCTTCAGCTTGTGATAGAGGTCCAACATCTGTGAAAGGAAAGAGGGGAGAAAGCAGAAGTGGACAAGGCAGCCTGACATCTGCTCAAAAGCTGTGGTGGCTGTGAAAGACGCTGCTACCAGAGGCTGTCAGCTAAGTGCCTATCTTGCAAGTTCTTTCTTGAAGGGTAATCTTAGTAACACACAGCCAGGTTGCCACACATCACCTGCTGGTTGTTATTTTGCACAAATATTTTTCTCTCTCATGGCTGTTCAATTTACCAGGTGTGGTAAACTGAATAATGCCTCTCTCCCCATAGACGTTTGTGTCCTAATCTCCAGAGCCTGTAGATGTGTGCATAAATTAAAAAGGACTTCCAGATATGAATTAATTAAGGCTATTGGGATAAAGGATGATCCTAGATTATCCTGATATCCCCATTATAATTGGAAGGAATAGAGTTAGAGGCAGAGTGAGAGATGCAGAGGTAAAGCAGGAATTGGAGTGATAAGAGGAAGGGGCCGTGAGCAGGGAAACGCAGAGAGCTTCTAGAAGTTAGGAAAGGCAAGAAAATGGACTTTTCCCTGGAGATTCCAAAAGGAATGCAGTCCTGCCAACACCTTGATGTTAGGACTTCTGACCTATAGTACTGTAAGAATGTAAATCTGTGGTTTTTCTCTGTCAATGAGTTTGCTGTAATTTATTATAGCATTAACAGGAAACTCACATACCAGTTATTTATGACTTGTGTCCTTGTCCAACATGACCCTCTTCTAATGTCCAAAAGGACAAACTCCTATGAATTGCTCAGAGATGATGATTATACAGATCCTGTTGGCTCAGATGATGGCCCAATACCAGCTGCAAGGCTCAAAGACTGGCTTTGCCTCACTAGTCAGGCTATAAAGGCTGGTTAATTAAACCAGATACATCAAAAATTTTGCAAGAGATTGGAATAGACCCAGGACCCATTGGTGGAACTGTGTGGATCTCAGAGAGAGAGGATAAGTGGGCCTCAACCTAGTGGATGCCAGTCATGTTAGGAAATGCAATCCACTGATGGGGGGTAGAATTTGCCATCCCAAAATATGTCTCTTTGGCATAAGGACTATTTTAGTTGATTATTTTTAAGAAACAGCAGACACAGGGAAATCTCTGAGAACTGAGTAGAAGTTACCACTGTATCAGACATTTACATGTGTAAGAGAAATGTCCACCCATAAGGGTGTCGTCTTCTTGGGTCAGTAAGACATGACCGACTTGGTAGGAACTAGCAGTGGTGAAGGCAGGACTTAAATCTGCATAACGACACTTGTTCACTGTGCATTTCTGGGAAACTCTCCATAACTGACTCCCCACTGCCAACATCTTTGTCAACCTCTCTTCACTGAAGATGGTATTGGAGGTGGTGGCTTGGACATTTTGGGGAGCTGCCCAGTTTCCCTGGGTCTCTCTCATGCATACTGGAGGTATACATGCTATTAAACTTCTATTTGTTTTCTTCCTGTGTAGCTTTTATTACAGGGGTGTCTCAGCCAACAACCTAGGAAGGTAGAGGGAACATTATTTTTCCTCCCTGACACCACAAAGGAACCCCAGAATCCAGCAGTTGCTGTCAGCAGAGGAGGACCAGGTCCCGCCCCCACTTAACCCACGGGAGGAAACCTTCTCCCTCTCCAAAGCAGCCACACTCCTGTCTAGGTCAGCACCTGCCCACTGACCCCAAAGGAGGCCCCGGCAGGCTGGGCAAATGCAGGTGCTCTTTTTGTTGTGGCTGTTACATATACAATCAGGAGAACATGGCTGCTCAGTAGACCTGTGAGGCTCACCCCGGTCCTGAGAGATGAGCCACAACAAATTCAGCCAGGTGCATAGCTGCGTGGCAGCGCGACTGAGTGCCAGGCGCTGTCGGGCTCTAGGAGAAGGGTTCCAGCCAGAGTGCCCCCAGGCAAGGATTCTGACCCACGGCTCCCCCACCTCTGCATCGAATGGTGCCCGTGGAAGTGATGCACACATGAGTAGCTCCCTCCTTACACTATGTCTCACGTTGTATCCCAGGCCAAATGGCCCTCCCAAAGTAACCAAATCAGACCCATCTGGTTAGCAGGCGTGTGTGATAATGATCCCACTGTAATGTTAATGGGGGCAATCCTGGGATTGTAAAGCTGCCATCCACAAAGTGTCCTTATGATGACTCATCAAATGTGCCCAGAATTTGCAGGCCTTGTGGATGGAGTCCCCAAAAAGCTCAGTCACAGACACCCCGTGCTCCTTTGCATGGTGGGCCCCTGATAATCTGAAGTTTCCCTCTGAGATCTGCTCAATTAGGAGTGAAGTCCACACTTATAATTCCATCCTAAACCAGGCTTCTAGCATAAACTTTATACTCAGAGTTTAACACATTCCAGCTGCCCCTGCGCTTCATGGGCTTCCACCTGGGATGCCGGCCTTCACCTCTCCCAAGTATACCACACATTGTGACCCCAGCCCAAGAGAACAATAAAAGAGAAACGACACCCTCCTCCCAAACCTTATGAGACATCTAATTTCCCCTCTCCCTGCAAATAATAATTCCTCTTACCCTGCTGCCCAGATCCCCTCCACACCAGGAGGGAAATGACTAGTGACTATCTGACTGGAAACAGTTTCATATCACCTCCAACTGACTGACCCTATAGAATACTATTTTTTCTGAAATATGTAACTGCTTGCCCCTCAAACTTTACTTCTATGAAAACATGGCAAAATCGTAAGTTTAAGTGGTTTGCTGGGGGCTACATGAGAGCATGAAATCTCATTTCACCTTTCTGACAAGCAGCTAATGTATTCTAAACCACATTAGCCAAGATGATGCACTTCCTCAGGCAGGTGAGGAAAAATTTTCCTCTCCCCTTCAAGTTTCTTCTACATGGTCTAAGAATCAAATTGACATGGGACGGATTAACAGGAGGAAAAACCAAAGTTGAATTATGTACATCTGTTATGCTAAGAAGTGCTAAGAATATGGGCTTCTGAGAAGTGCCTGGCTTTAATGCCTGGGTTATGTAGCACAAAGACCTGACTCATGGTCCTTAGGGCCAACACAGGGCATCTGCTTTACATTTGAATAGTTTTACAAAATTATGTCGTGCCGAGGTAACTATCAAAGAAATATCCTGTACCAGCAATTTCTGTGTGCACCAATCTGTCCAATGTAGTTATTTACACCATGACTTACATTCTTTGTTATAAAGCATACATAACCTTGTAAGAAAGCTCTCTTCTCTGGAGCTCTTTGCTTCGTCCAAAGGAGTGTGTTTCCCGGGCAGCTATCCTAAACCTGGGCTCACATAAAACTCTAATTACTCTTCTCTGGAGTTTTACCCTAGGATTTTGTTTTCATTTACAGTATGTACAGGGAATTTGACATGAGATCCCAAAGACAAGGACAAAGAAGTGTATATGTCATCCTGAACTAAGGAGGTGAGGGTAGGGGTCTGGGACTCCAGAGGGAGGGAAGGCAATTCATAGGAATATAAAAGACTGAATGCTTGGTAGACAACTGTGTGCTGGTCAACCCAGATGTCCCCGTAGTGGAACAGAGGGAGGAATTTTAACAGACCTTGCCGCATTCCTCTCTGTCTGCCGGCCCTAGGTCATATTATACTGCAGTTGCCTATGGTGAGAACTCTTCCTGGAGCAGCCAGTCCACCTGAATTCTTGTTATGCAGTTGTGGTGGGAGGTCAGTGCTTCCTTCTGAGTCCTTTTGGGCCTTGATTGTCGCAGCCTGACATAATTGCATGCCAAAGTGGCACGTGTGGGGTGACCTGCCCTTGCCCCTACATGCACAAGAGCCCTAGCCTCACCTGCTTATAGCCCTGCTTGGGACCTTTAGCTGCTTTGTTCACTACTTAATGAACTAGATGATGGCTTTTGCTTTCCACAATAGACCCAATGCCTCTAGATGTTGGTTCTTGGAGAGCTTTACTGACTCCACTGGAAGCTTGATCGAAAGCCCAGCTGGTCACCAAGGTCTCTCTAACCAGCTCTACTCAAATTCCAGTATCTCCCCATCACGCTGAGGTCTCTGATACCCATGCTCACCTCTCCAGGCTCCCAGTGGCAGTTCCCTGCTAAACCTCTCAAAGCCTTTCCCTGTGTGTGCAGGTGGCAGCCAAAGGGACTGAAGGACATCTTTGGGCGGATATTTACTGTCTCGGGGCTCCTTTCTGCAGGTCCCTTCTCTCTGGTGTAGGGGCCAAGGGCAGGCTGCCTAGGATGTTAACATGCAGATCTTGTCAAGCAGAAAACAACTGAGGCCCAAAAAGGTTCAGAAGGGAACTCCCTGTCCTTCTGCCCTCCAGCACTGCCCTCCACCTGCAAACAAAGAATTTAAATGGAGGACCTGCTCCAGGAAGAGAGCCCTCAACATAGCTAACTACGTTACAACACCTTGACTGGCTGACCAGGGACTGTCACAAAGTCTGTCAAAATTCCTCTGTCGGTCCCATTGTTTCTGGGTGGCTCAGCACACGCACATTTGTTTACCAAGCATTCAGTCTTTCATATTCCTATAAACTGCCTTCCCTCCTTTGAAGTGCCGACCCCTACCCTCTCCTTGATTCAGGATGATGTATATATCTCATTGTCTTTGGAATCTCATATGTATGGGTTCCCCATCCATACACATATAATTAAACTTTGGTTTTTTCCTCCTTTTAACCTGTCTCATGTCGATTTGATTCATAGACCAGCTAGGAGAACCTTGAAAGGCAAATAATTTTTTTCCTCCCCAACACTACTAATGTGACCCTAACTGCCTTGGCAACCCAAACTCTAATCTCTGTCTTTTGCATCCAGAAAGACTTCTGTTCTGTGTCCTATTTCTTGGCTCCATAGTTTTGAAAAGCGTCTTGAAGGAGGAAGCCAGAATGAGTGTGGACCACCTACTATGCTTCTCTTCTCTTAAGGACCTTAGTGTTGATTGCTGTCCAATGCCTTCAAACATACGAACAGTGTCACAGATACACCTCATCAAGCGTGTTAGTAATTTGCAGCAGGATGGCGGGTCAGATACCAACTATTCTATTATGGCCAGAAAGGAAGCCCTGCTCTATCATTCCTTTGCTTGAGTCTGTTCTTTGCATAAGTCTATTCATAATATTGTTATGATGTTATATGTTAGCTGTCTTAACTTTTCATAAACCACTTAAGCAAGGTGCAGTAGCTTGTACTACAATAAATAAAGTTACTGTAATTTTTGTATACAGCCTAAGACTTCGTTTTTTAATATATCTACATCATCTTCTTCTTGGCCTCAGCTAAGTTTTTGAGTAGCTTTTTCACATGAGCTGATCTTAAAAGTGAGCTCTCCAATTCAGTCCTGTAGGATTCATTTTGAATCTGAATTTAGGGCTATATCTATATCTATGTATTTATATATGTTGCCAAATTTCACCTTACTAATTTTGTACCAAGTTTTCCTATGATAGGATTTTCTTAAAGCTTCGTCTGCCGTGTGTCAAAAGGGAATTTGCTAATACTTAGATAAATATAGCCATTCATTTATATTTCAGACCAAAATATAGTTTGTCAGACCAACATGTAATTCATTGAATCAATAACAAGAACTGAAATTTATCCGCAGAGGGCTGTGAAACCAGTGGGAACACTAAGCGTGTCATTCACAATTTCAGCAAGTACTATTTCTGAAGGACTGAGGGTCAAGCACCCGATTGATAGTGATGAGGACTGACGGCAGAACAAGGTGAGGCGACTACAGCTGCAAACCATTGAAGTAATTCAGTGACATAGATGAAATTAACTCTGTTAATTATCAGAGACTATTAGAATGATTTGTATTTAATGCCTCTTTGAGCAGCAGAATCTGTCCCTCATGAGGAATCAGTAAATGGTCACTTAAAGAGTACAATTTGATAATGTTGAATGTCATTAATATTAAAATAATAATACTTTGAGTTCTCATGTCTATTATCGTTTCCTAGAGAAATACACTGATGTTACTCTCATTTTTAAATAAACGCTTTACAGAGGTCTGTTTCCTATAGAACCATGAAAATGGTTTTCATAAGGAAACTGCTTTTAAAATGTATACAGAGAGCAGATGACATGCTCTGTGCTCTGTGTATGTGGCTACTTTCTCACTGGTGATTACGGAAACCATAATTTTTAAAAATGTTATAATGTGTGGGGGGGCAGAACATTTTTTTCTCTACCCATCAAGGTTCTTGTGGCTGGTCTAAGAAACAAATTGGCAGGAGACAGATTAACAAGAAGAAAAAACAAAGTTGAATTATGTAAGCCTAACTGGGAAACACATAGACATGAGATTCCAAAGACAAATTAGGTCTGTATGTCATCCGGAACGGAGGAGAAGATAGAGGTCTGGGACTTCCAAGGGAGAGAAGGCAATTTAGAGGAATATGAAAGACTGAATGCTTGGTAAACAAATGTGTGCTGGGTCACCCTGAAACAATGGGACAGAAGGAGGAATTTTGACAGACTTTGTCACATTCCTCCCTGTCTGTTAGCAGAAGGTCTTATTATAATGCAGTTGTCTATGGTAAGAGCTCTCTTCCTGGAGCAGGTCCTCTATAAATTCTTTTAGGCAGTTAGGGGGATGGTCAAAGATTCTTCCTGAGCCTTGTTTCTTAAAAACAGTCAGACTAATCCACATGCCAAAGGAATACCTTTTGGGTGGCAAATTTTGCTCTCTACAAATGGAAGTTGTAAAAAAGAGAAGCAGTGGTACTGCTTGCCAAGATACTTTGAGGTAGCTAATATCCACATTTGTCAAAAGGAGAAACCGAGTCTCAGAGCACACAGAGCTGGGATTCACCCTAATTCTGGTTAACTGCAAAGCCTGTATTCTTAACCACAATGTGCTACCTTTTAAGTCATCCATCTGCTGTCTCTAGGATGTAAGACTTTTCCATTCTCTACTCATTGAGTGATTTTTCAAACCACATAGCTTCTTGCCTGTTCCAGTCATGTCAGGGCTTAGCTTGTTTCAGAGAACTTTGCACGGTAAGAAGATCTAAATGAGGAGCCCTTGTTGAAATGAAAATCAATAAACTCATTTTAAAGGAAACTATAGTTAATTGAATTCTTAGCAGCATTTCCATTTAACTGCCAAGTATTTTGATAATTCTTGTGACATATGTCAAAATCCATACTGCAAGAGTGTTTCTTTGTGCATACAAGTTGCAAATGTCATAAAATTTGCTTCTGGCATGAAATGAGCTCACTTTAGAGTAAAAACTGTTTGTCAAAGATTTTATTGAACGAAACCATTGTTGCTGATTGCATTCATGGGCTCTTCAGTGATGTGACCTTGACTGTTCTCTGTCAAGAGATGGAGTTCACTTTTTCACTTTTCTGCTGTCTGAGCAGGACCATGCAATTTCTTTGAGTAAAATAATTGAATAAAGGGACACCATGCAGTATTTATATAGCCCTTAATAAGCCTAGCAGCTAGAGCTCCCTGCTTCATGGAACCCTCCCTCTTGGCACACTCCCCCTTGGAGCACATCTGTCATGTTGTTAGAAGCTCTACTTTTATAAGGAGACAGAGTGTAGGGACTGTCATCAGCAACTCCAGCCAAGCTCCCACACAGCCAGCTGAAGCTGACAGCCGTGTGAGTGAGCCTTCTTGGACCTTCAGCCTAGTCTAGCTTTCACAAGGCTGCAGCCCCATCCGTCATCTGACTGAAACTGTGTGAAAGAGACCCAAATGAGGACCACCCTGCTGAGCTCAGTCAACGCCCAGGGACATGACAGATAGCAATAAGTTATCACTTCAACCCCCATTTTTAAGATGGTTTATTATGCGACAATGCAGAGCCAAAATAGCCGTAAAGACTGGGGCTACATTCTTGTGCTTTGCTTAAGGCTATTTATGTAAGAAGCCTAATGTTAAAGCAGCGACATGAAGTGGGTTACTATTCTTTATTTAGTAGATGTGGAAAACGGTGTAATGAAGCAATATCACTTAACTGACGTCGTGAGCAAATAGTAACTAATTATATGCTAAATTTATACAAGGATTTAAGTCACCTCTAGATTCCTAGGCTTTCTGACCTCAAGCTGGGGTTTCTAGGCACCAGAATTTGAGAAAAGGTATTATACTGACAGGTTGTATCTGCTCTCCATGTCTGTTATTTCTATATCATTTAGGTTTGTTTTTTTCACTCCTGTTTAAATTATTCTGTGGTTTCATGCCCTAACTGGACATTACCTGATACACTCCAGTTACCAACATGCCTAGAGAATCATTTTAGGAATTCATGTTTCCTACCCTGCAATTTGGAGCTCTGCAGGTTGAGTGGTCCTGGTCCTTAGAGCTAGAATGATCCCATCAGGGAATAGCGCAAGGGTTTCATCAATTGTACGCGATGGAGTCCACCTGGGTTTAAATGCAAGCGACCAGGGGGCATAGAAGAGTCACTGCTTGGATATCTCTTGTTACTTCTGTGACAGATTTTGATGGCACCATTTTATAGGGTCATCATTATGACCAGGGTTTTATTTCTTTTAGTCATTGAAGGTTTGAGTTGTCACACCTACTAAGCCACTGAGACCAGCAGAAGTGGCTGTGGTTGAGGGGAACCTGAAATGGGTGGTAGAAGAGAGAGTGATTGATGACAGCTGAATCCCCGGGATCAGTAATGTCTTGCCAGTGGGTTTCAGCCCTCGGCAAGGTCACAATGGATTAAAGGTCACCAAAGAAATAACAGTAGAACGTCCTTGGGGTGAAAGAGTTATACCCAACTGTATTCCCACGGTGGCAGGTCAGTCACTAGAATCCCACCCACTCAGAGCGAGTCTGCACGCAGCAAGCTGGTCTCTGCCTCTGGGCCTCTGTCTTGCCAATGGGTTTCAGCCCCGGGCAAGTCAGCTATGGATTCAGTGTGACCAAAGAAATCAACAGCAAAACGTTCCTGGGGTAAAAGGGTTATACCCAACTTTATTTCCAGGTGGCAAGTCAGTCACTAGAATCCCATTCACTCAGAGCGAGTCTGCAGGCAGCAAGCCATCTCTGCCTCTGGGCCCCTCTGTCTGCACAGCCGTCCTCTGGGCCTCTGCATAGTTGTCCCACACAGCTGTCCTCCAGGCCTCTGTCCTCAGGATTGCCACCACTCCAGCCTCTGCTCTGCTCTCCTGCAGCCTTGCAGCCCCACCACCGTGACACCCCCAGAGCACTGGGCAGAGCTCTTTTTATAGAGTCAACAGTCATTATTGCTCACAGGTGTGCATTGAGCTAATCAGCCAGGGCCAGGTGAGAATCCTGGCTATAGGAACTCTCATTTCATCCACAGCCTCTCTGCCCCCGCAGCAGTCTCAGTCTCTGTCCTCGGTGCTGCCACCACTCCAGCCTCTCCTTTCCCGCAGCCTTGTAGCTGTGCCACCGTGTAGTCCAGAGCAGTGAGTGGAGCTCTTTCTATAGAGTCAGTAACAGTGTATTGCCCACCCGTGTGTAGTTAGCTAGCCAACCAGGGCTAGGCGAGAATCTTGGCCACAGAACCTTCATTTTATCCATAACTAACATTCTTGTTTCTCCAAAAAAGAAGACAACTAAAGTCCTGGAGGATGTGCAGGAGGCAAGTGGGTCTGAGGGTGCATGTGTGGGACTATAGTGGATGCCACTCCCTTCTATCCAGATGTCCCTTTCAGATCTGAGGTCCTCAATCTCTCAGATGCCAGAAGTGTTGCCTGCTGACAGCTCACAGCTGAGGCCATCCACAGACATTGCCCATGGCCTCAATGAGCTACATCATCCAAAATCATGCCTTCTCCCCTAGGACAGTCCACACACAATGGCTGGTCCATGTGGGTAGCTCACCCCTTTGACTGAATTCAGTACAACTCTGAAGGACCATCCCAGCTCCCACACCCACTTTGGGATCAGCTAAAGCCTTTGTTATGGTTACAGTGAAGTATGACTTCTACTTTTGTGCAATTTTTCTGCCTTCATTCCTTCACAGGTTCCTGAGAACTCTTACCCACAAACTTTCACGCAAATCTTTTTCTTGAGTCATTTCTTGGAACACCAAACCTAGGACATACCCTAAACTGGACTTGATTTTTCACACATTTCCAGCCCTTGCAAAGTCCTCTGCAACTTATAGACTGTCATTTATAATGTGTATGCTATCTTTAAACATTTCTCTGAACATTCACATTCCCTTATTGCTCTAATTAAAATGTGATAATTCCTTAAGGACCTTGTTTGCTAGGCAGCTGTCTCAAGAAATGGCTGTTCCTATCTCTCTCTGCCCACAACACAATTCCCAGAGATTCTTGAGGTGAGGCTGATATCCTACTCACTCTACGTTGCTGTTTCCAAGAACACTTTTCCTCTTTCCTATTACAAATAAGCAAATAAATGCAAAAGTAAAGAAAAATGTAAAACCGTAATTCCTCTGGCCTACAGAAATTGTCTGCAATACCACAGGCTCACTCTCTCACTTACTGAAGATTTGAGCACTTGCTCTGCCTTTCTTTTCACTGCAGATCTTGGAAAATTGTATAAATGAATTACCCAACACCTGAGCTTAGATCTTGTTTCAGTCATATTTTTGAGCTTTTATTATGATGACAAGACCTCTGTTTTGAGCATTGCACTCTTTTTTTAAACCACATCCAGTCTTTCACTCATTCCATTATCTCTATTTGAACCATCTTTACTCATGAATCCTCTAATCCACTGACTCTTCAGTTTTCCCATTGCTCATAACTCCTCACAAATCTTTATTTCATTTTACAAAAACCTTAGATTCCATTATTCAGCATTATTACTGGTGTCATAATATCATCCTCAACAACTTTGCCCCCTCTCCATATTATGCAAGTGGCATAAACAAAATAAACTGACACTAATAAACCCTAAATAAACTCAACTCTGACTATTTTGCATATGGTTAAGAAAAAGCAGAGGTCTGATAACATATACCAGAGGACCAGGATCAGAAATGGAGAAGCTTCCAGAAAAAGAGAAGGAAAACCAGTAGAATGGATTCCAAACAAAGAAGCTCCCATTAGTTTGTGTCTCTAACTGGACCTTCAGGAACACTATTTTTGGAAAGTTTTTCCTAAACAAAATATTCCAAGTAAAAGAAGTGATCAGTTGTACTGAATACTCTTCAAAATTCAAGAAAGATGAGTCATGAAAATTAACGTTTGATTCCTTCCTACTTTCTAGCCAAGTTCTCCAGGTTGCAAGAATTGTGAATTTTTGCCCTGCCAACCTGGGAAGAGTGGCTCTCCCCTCAGTCCAGTGCCTCTTTTTGCGTGACACAGGGTGTCTGACAGTCCAAGATCAACGTTTGGCAGACTGGAGATAAGAAGGAGTAGGGGTCAAAGTGAGATGGGCATGGTAGGGGAGTTACAGAAGTGAGGTGAGAGAGATCTAGGGGGCTTAGAGAGGTTATATGAAATCAGGAGGGGGGAAAGACAGCACAAGGGGAGCAAGAACCAAGAAGGGCTAATGAAACTGCTGACCAGTATCTGAAATAATGTTATGGTACCAAGAACAATCTTGGTATTTACCTGTTTTAAATTTCTCCTGATGACACAATACTGGAGAACTGAATCTTCCGGTCATCCCAAAACAACAAAGTGAAGGCTAGGCACTCTGAATTAATATACATTGTTTGCTTCTTTCATCTAACAAAGTTATGTTTAGAGTATCTAAAGTTAAATAGATGTTACTGTCTAGCATAAGAATTTAAAGAATTCTGTATTTAAATTATTTTAAGAGTTTCATTTTCTTCATGTATTCTATCACTGAATTAATTCAACTAGATTAAGTGGTGCTTTCAGCATTGAAATAAGTTGGTTAACTTCATTCCCTCTACCATGTTAACCAAGTCTCATGTGATTGGTTAGCTCAATAACCAAGAGCTAATTAGTATATGACATAGAGTTTAATTTCTCCAGGGGTCTTTAGTGATTACCTCATCTCTTTTGAAAGATGATACACCTGTGTCCCCTCTGCCACCAACCTGTAGGAATATGAACTCCTGATTACACTTCATGCCTCACGGGGAGCTGCCCTCAGCCATAAGGAACTGCCTCAGTCAGGACTACAGGCTCTTCCAAGAAGCAGCTGGCTGCTAACTGACTGATGCAAAGATAAAAAGATCCAGCCATATTTTCTTAATCTAGGGCAATATTGAGGGTCTGTCCCAGCTCCAGAGCTCCCTAATGAATCGGCCGACGCCTTCATTGCAACAGCAGTGCAGGTCAGCTGTGACCTCTGCCTAGCTCTCCGTCCTCACCTCCTCAAAGGTATCACCCAAGAACAACACCAATAACCCATCTGCACATGGTTCTTGTCTCAGAGTCTGTTTCTAGGAAACCTAGCCTGAGGCAGGTGACAGGAGCTGACAATCATTGTTCTGTGATACATGGGCCATTAACAATGAGGGATATTTTAAATGATTATTACCACAGTTTGCCAGCAAAAAATGTGGAAAAGCAATCTTAACTTGTTGGTGCAGCAAATGCAAATGCAGATTCCAACACCTACTGAAAATTTCCAACATAGAAACGGCAGAAAATAAACTGCTATTTTAGATTTCAATCCATATGTTGGGCAAACTTAAGGAAAAAGTTGTGAAGTAGTAAGCTGAATGTGTAGTAGAGCTAAAAGACTGAGAAATTGGGAAAAGGCTAAATACCATAATCGTTGCTAGTGTCCCAGGACTCCATCTTTTAACAACGTGCTTATTGTTCGGTTGTTCTTATTAGTATCCTTATGAAGTTACTTCTATTTTTTAAATGTTAGCTCCCATAGAGAGCACATTACATAAGACGTCTCCTCGGGTGCACAGATTCCAGGTTCCCAGGACACTTTGTGGGTTTTGAGGCATGCCATTGTTGTACTAATGAATTCCACTTTATTCACAAAATCTTATTGTTTTTTGTCTTTAGTAGACATTTGCCAATGATTCTGACCTCTGTGCATTTGAACCAGGAGACCAGCTCCCAGTCCTGTTGAGACAGGGAACAAGCTAGGATTCGACATCTAGTTTTTTACTGGCTGTACAGTTCCAAGAATCCAAGATGTCTTAGCTACTTCACAAAGGCTTTCTCATTTGATCCTTCCAGCACCTCCTCTGAGATAGCATTAAAAGTCTAAGTACAGTTAAGGAGTTTGGGATTATCGAAGGTGACATGATGGAGGTATTCTGTTCGATATGGAAACAATTTGAATCCAGGTCTTTCAGACTCCAGAGGTTATCACCCAGACTCACAAAACATGAATATCTTCCTTGCCTATGGAGTTTAGACTTTGTTTTATGAGTGACGAGCCCTTGAATTTAGAGTAGGGAAGTAAGCCAGGGTAATGATTCAGGATTAGCATTCTTCCTCAAGTAGATGGTTGTGTGCGGGTGGAACGAAGGTTGTGGAAGTTACTGTCCTTGTTTAATTGCCAGGTAAAAAGGCTTTCATTGTCATGGTACTGACAATGGAGAAGACTGGACAGACAGGATTATTTGGAGTGTTGATGGGACTTAACTGCATAGTGAACAAGGCAAGGGAGAAGGAGCTAGGAAGATGGAATTGAGTCAAACAGAAATGAGGAACACAAGATCAAATATTTATTATTTTTTATACACTTTGAATTTGAAATGGTTCATGGACTTCCAGGTGGAAATTACCACTAACCAACTGGAAATTCAGAATGATAGTAACAATTCCATTTCTATAATATACTAGACTCTTGCCTTTTGGATTAAAAAAAAAAAAGACCTTTCAAGTATAACAACTAACCAGCACTACTTGGTTTAGTTAAATTTAATCGCACAGGATCTAGAAAGCCTGCTACTGATCTAGTAAATAATTGAACAGTCACCCATAGAATTAGATGACATAGATACAACAATGTCACCAGAGGTTAGACACAAAATGCCACTTTTTCTGACAAAGGATAAGGACCTTACATGAAATAAACATTCTTAAGTGAAAAATGTGATGTGATATTTATTGTTCTTAAGCTCAGTTTTCAAGAAGCTATAGTCAGTGATAAAAAATTGGGCAGATTTCCCACATAAAACTCAACAATTCTAGATTCTACTGCCCACCCCACCAAAAAATGGAAATCTAGTTATACTGGGCAACATTTTTGTTACTTACCTGCCCCTGAGTGTAAAAGGGTTTCCTCTGGATGGCATGAGCTCCCTCTTCTATCAAATCCCCATCTCTTCCTATCTTTAACATCTGCCTGCTTTTCATTTTTTTAACCTTACTAGTATATGCCTATTTGTTTGAATTTGTATTTGTTTGAATTTAAGGTCTTAGATTTAGGATAAGGCAACATACTCAGTTTTATTCTAAAAAGTCCTCTAAAGCACATTTACATAAAGATACACAAAACTAATTATTTAAGGTTTTGGCTCATGGACACACTTTATTGTATGCATTCATCTGAGTGAAGATAAACATGAATGGATATACATCTATGACAACTTAAGCAAGTTAATTAATTACTAAAATTTAGGCCATTGAAATATCAAAAAACATACAAAGTGTGCGATTACAGCTACTAGATAACTAGCACAAGGGAAACATGCAATTATCTTGATATTTATTGCTGAAGTTGTGAGGCGCTGTACTGTTTATCTGGCTCGATGACAATATGTTTGGATTCATTCACAGACCACTCCTGCCCAAGTATTTTTAAGGTCATGGAAGTTTGCTACTAAACAGCCAAAATTCAGGGCTAGCTGTAGTGAGCTGAACCTGGAGCTGCTTTGGGCCTAAGTTTCCCCAGAACTGGTAGCTCTAGAGGGGATGTCTATGGTGGACTAGAGGCTTCCATTTCCAGGATGCTGAGGCTCAGTGCTTGCTGAGTTTACAAAGTGCGTCTTCTGCCTGTGGGCTGCTCTCATGCTGAACCACCTTCATCCAGTGAAGCAGGGTTGGCCCCTTTTATCTCTTGTCTTCAAACATCTCCAGTCTAATTCTTTTTTTCCTTACACTATATTTTTCTCGTACCATAAAATTCACCCTTTTAAAATGCATAATTCAATGGTTTTTAGTATATTTACGAAGTGCAACCTTCACCACATCTAATTCCAGAATATTGCCTCACTCAAAAAAAATACCATGTACCCATTAGTAGTCACTCTCCACTCCCTTCTTCCCAAGTCCTTGGCAATTGCTAATCTCTTTTCTTTCTCCATGGATTTCCCTATTCTGGATATTTCATAGAAATGGAATTACAGAATATGTGGCCTTTTGAGTCTGGTTTCTTTCACTAGCAGGAAGTTTTCAAGGTTCATCTGCGCTGTAACATGTATCAGTATTTCATTCTTTTTATGCCAAATACTATTCTATTTTATGGATATACCACATTCTGTTTATACATTCATCTAGTGTTAGACATTTGGGTGGTTGCCACTTTTTGCTCTTAAGAGTAATTCTGCTATGAATATATGTGTACAAGGTTTTGTGTGGACGTATATTTTCAGTCTCTTGTCTATATACTTAGGAATGGGATTGTTGGATCCTACGGTAACCCTAATGTTTAAGTTTTTGAGGACCTGCCAAATTCTTTTCCAAAGCAGCTGCCCAATTTTACATTCCTACAAGTATTGCATGAGGATTCCAGTTTCACTGCATCGTCACCAGCACTTACTGTGTCATTTTGATTAAAGCCAGCACTGTGGGTATGAGGCAATATCTCACTGTGGTTTCAATTTGCATTTTCCTAATGACTAATCATTTTAAGCATCTTTTCATGTACTCATCAACCATTTGTATATCTTCTTTGAAGAAATGTGTATTCAGACCCTTTGTCCACTTTTTGATTGGGTTGTCTTTTTACTACTGAGTTATAAGCATTCTTTTTATATTCTAGATTCCAGTACTTTATAAGGTATATGATTTGCAAATGTTATAAATGTCACCCATTCTTTTGGTTGTCTTTTTTTTTTGATAATGTCCTTTGAAGCACAAGTGTCTTAAATTTTGATGAAGTCCACTGTATTTATTTTTCCTTTGCTGTTGTTTTAAGAAACTGTTGCTTAATCCAAGCTCAAAGATTTATGACTCTGTTTTGATTTAGGGTGTTGATTCATTTTGAGCTAAAGTTTGAATATGTTTTGAAGTAGGAGTCCACCTTCATTCTTTTGCATACAATTATGCAATTTTCCTAACTCTATCTATTAAAAAGACTATTTTCCCTAAGTGGTTTTGGCACCCTTGTTGATGGTCACATGACCATGGTTGTATGGGTTTGTTTCTGGACCCTCAATTCTATTCCTTGATCTATATGTC
This sequence comes from Manis javanica, assembly GCF_040802235.1. Lineage (NCBI taxonomy): Eukaryota > Metazoa > Chordata > Mammalia > Pholidota > Manidae > Manis > Manis javanica. The sequence goes on along the minus strand of NC_133167.1, from coordinate 9,693,868 downwards.
TACCTTTATGTCAGCATCACATTTTGGTGTGTGTTTAGAGAGTGGTTGAAATAAGTCTTAAACGACTAGCAGGAATTCACAGATTTCTGCTTACAAAAGCCAGATAAAAGAATCAGATTATGATAAAAATTGAACAAGGAGGTGAGTTGCAGAATAGACTCCCTTTGAAGGACTTACATTAAATCCTATGTTTTCAGGGCAACTATAGAAGCAAGTATCAGCAGGGCCATCAGAATCTAGATAAAAGCCCTTTACTTAACCTCCCTTCTTTGTTAAAAATATATGGCTATTAAATACACTCAGCCAAATTCAGATATTAATTCCAAATTGTTAGGAGAGTGATGTCCATTGACTTGAAATGATAACAATGTCTGCTTAGTGGGAAAGGGAATGTCAAACCAGGGCAAGTCCTAAAAGCATGTGTAGTTAATAACAGTCTGTCAAATTTTTTAATATTGTTTTTAGTAATTGTACTTAGAAGATAGTTAGGTATTTCTTATCTTAAACATGACAATATATAGAACTGAAAGGAATCATAAATAATTGGTGTGTGGGCATGTAATGTTTTTTAAACATTGTTTTTTAAAAATTCATGATATCCCACTTGGTATAAGTAGCAGAATAACAGTCTAATTGCGGCACACTCATCATGCAAATGATTGAAATATTGTACAGGGACACATTACGTTTCTATAAATTTTGGTTGTATTATAATTAAATAAATAATATTCAATTCACTTTGTTTATTTTCATATTTTCTACAAAATAATTTAAATATAAGAAATAAAAAATTACAGATATGTATGAAATCTCTTTTGATTCCTTTCCAACATCCACTGCCCCCTCAGATGCCATTGATTTAATTGATTTGATATTTATCGTTCCAAAATTTAAAACAAATTACAAATTAAAATTCATTTCTCAGATTTAAGCATTTTTACAAATAGTGTTACTGAAAATATATCACAGTGCATCTAGCTTTTTGCACTCTGTATTTTATTTTCAAGATGTTAATTTTATATATGTTTATGTGTTCATTTTAACTCTACACAATATTCCATCTTGTAAATATGTCATATTTCAATTATTAATTAACCTGCTCAAGCGCATTTAGGTTGTTTCCAAATTTGCACTATTGCAACAATGCTGCAATGAATATATTTTTGCACATGTGTGGGAATATTTTGGCTTATATACTTAGAAATGGCTTCTGGTCTTATTTTGGTATGATGGATTGTTCTCCCCCATTCTGATTCCTCCTCATCACTAGTCGTCTTTGAAAGTTGGGCTGCTCATATAACTGATTTCTGGTCAAAGGACCAGCACCATGATCAGAAATGAATAGACAGTGCATCGTTAATATAATATCCACATTTAAAATTGCAGCACTTGTGATTAGTACATATAATGTAGGGGGTGGGGACACGGGGAAGGCAGTACAACGCAGAGAAGACAAGTAGTGATTCTACAGCCTCTTAGTACGCTGATGGACAGTGACTGTAATGGGGTTTGTGGTGGGGACTTGATAATAGGGGGACTTGATAATAACAATCTTTATTTGTTTATTTTTTATTAAGGTATCTTTGACGTACACTCTTATGAAGGTTTCACAAGAAAAACAGTGTGGTTATTACATTCTAGTAACCATAATGTTCATGTAATTGTACATTAATAATAGCAAAAAAAAAATATAAGCAGCACTTTTTAATGAAATTCATTGTAGATGATTTCTATCTGTAGTGATTTAAAAATATGCCTGCAAATTCTTCAACACTCCTCCCTTCAAAAGGTGGAAAATAATTGCACCCTACCTCCGTGACTGTGTACCTGATTTAGTGACTCGCTTCTGCTGAATGGAATGTTGCAGAGAGGACGCTCTGGGAGGTGACTAGAGCGTAGTTTATCACTCTTGGATTGCTTGCGTGAGAGGCATCCATTTATCATGTCCTAAGGATACTATTCAAGTAGCCGAAGGAGGGAGCCAAGTGGGGAGGAACAGAGGCCTCCCACAAATACCTAACATGCACTTGACAACCGTGTGAGTCACCCACTTTGGAAATGGATTCTCTAGTTCCAGCCAAACCATCAGGCGACTACGGACCCAGCAGTTTAATGAGGTCCTGAGTCAGAGGTGCATGGGTAAGCCAGTCGTGAATTCCTGTCCCACAGAAATTATGAGGGTGATACAAGTTTATTGCTTTTTAAAGCCACGGCATTTTGGGGTGGTTTTTATATAACAATAGATAACTAGTACGATTATCTCAAATACTTCTCCAACTAAAAATACCAAACTTGTTTCAAAGAAGGTTTGTGACTAGAAAAGCTCTGATGGTTTGTGAGGGGGCAGCCATGTGTCTGCAGTAGGAAATATTGCAATTTATTGGGGATAGTGGTTAAGAGAACAGGCTTTGGCTCTCAGGAAAGCTGGAAATAAATTCCTGTGATGCCGCTTGTTGGCCATGTGACCTTGGACAGAATATGAATATTATGATATTAATAGCCAGCTTAGATTGAGTATTGCATATTCTCTTGAGCTTTTTAGCATTTAATCCTCACAACAATCTTTATTTGTTTAGTTTTTATTAAAGTATCTTTGACGTACACTCTTATGAAGGTTTCACAAGAAAAACAGTGTGGTTATTACATTCACCTTTATTATTGAGTCCACCCCACACTCCCCATTGCAGTCACTGTCCATCAGTGTAGTAAGATGCCACAGAGCCCCTGTTTGTCTTCTCTGAGCTACACTGTCTTCCCTGTGACCCCACACACACCATGTGCACCAATCATGATATCCAGTCCTCACAACAATCTTATGAAGTAATTGTTACTCAAATCACAGAAAGATAAATTGTCTACGGAGGTGAAGCAGGAAATGGTAACTGAAATATGTTAAGCACGCTCAGCAAGGCAAGGCTGGGCTGATTTGTCCAGTAATGAAACAATTCAGTCAGCTTATTACACACATATGCAGGGAAAGGGTGAGCAGCCTCTGGTGCCAGCTGCGGGGTGGTCGTTCAGATACCTGAAAGAATGACACCAAACCAAACGGAGTCAGATGGTAATGCGACATGAGCTATGGGACACCCGTTGCTGGGGACCTGCCTGTACACTGCCGCTGTGGTTTTGCAATCTGCAGCCATACCTCCAGGAAGTAGGGTGGAAAGTCTTGTAGTTGTCAGAAGCCAGAGGCAATAAGGAGCTGTCCCTTGACGGTATTCCAGGGAGTTAGGAAGGCAAGTGGGAGCTAGCCTCTGGGCATCTCCTCACAAACCTCCCATCCTTCCATGTTCCCAAAGGGTCACAAGGTGTTCCACCAAGACTCAGATTAGCTGTAGGTCAAGGCTTTGCATATGTGGCCAGTGTGATGTGCACAAAGTCACCTGGGCACCAGGTTGGAGCCACTCCCCTACATGACCTTTTGATTCCAGAGCCCAGGATCTTTAATCATGACTCCGCAAATTTGTTTTTTTCTTTTTAGATTAGATTTTTATTTATTTGAAGTATAGTTGACATACAGTACTATATTGGTTTCAGGTATACAACAGTACAACATAGTGATCTGATATACATATACGTTATGAAATGCTTACCACAATAAGTGTAGTTACTATCTGTCACTATATAAAGACCTTACAATATTACTGAGTATGTTCTCTATGGTGTACTTTATATCCTGTGATTTACATATTTGATAACTTTCTCTCTTAATCCCCTTTCCATGTTTCACCCATTCCCCCACTCCCCTTCCCCTCTGACAACCACCAGTTTGTCCTCTGTATTTATAAGTCTGTTTCTGTTTTGTTGTGTTTGTTCTTTTTTCTGTTGACATTCCACATTTAAGTGAAATCATACAGCATTTGTCTTTGTCTGACTTGGTTCACTTAGCATGATTCACTCTAGGTCCATCCAAGTTGTCCCAAGTGGCAAGATTTCATTCTTTTTTATGGCTAATATTCCATTATTAGCACACCTTTATCCATTGATCTATCAATGGACACTTAGGCTGTTTTCATATCTTGGCTATTTGTAATGAACATGGGGGGTGCATATATCTCTTCAAATAGTGTTTTCATTTTCTTCCAGTAAATATCCAGAAGTGGAATTCATGTATCATTGTATTTTTCTATTTTTAATTTTTTGAGGATTTTCCCAAGTGGCCACACCAATTTACATTCCCACCGACAGTGCATGAAGGTTCCCTTTTCTCCACGTCCTTGCAAACACTTGTTATTTCTTGTCTTTTGGATAGTGGCCATTCTGCCAAGTGTGTGGGATAACTCATTGAGGTTTTGATTGATGAAGCCAAGTTTTAATAGTATAGTTCCTCATTGTGTTACGGCTCTTTTGAAAACTTCTGAAGTATGACATTCATGGTAACTGATGAAACGTTTGATATACTCGATTCTTGACCATGCTAAATACCCATGGGTTTACTGAAATGCCTTACCTTTATTTTGCAGCTTTTCTTTAAAAATATTTTCAATTTTTTACTTTGGTATTTATCATTCCAAAATTGTAAAAAATTACAAATTAAAATGTGTCAATAAGTCAAGAAGTTATTTTATATCACTATCGAGAAGTGTTTTTAAAACTTTGAACTTTAAAATATATTGTGAACACACTGCAAGATATTGTGTCAAGCAGTTACAGGCATGGTATTTATTCATAGACTACAATTCATGTGCATTATATTATGAACAGCTTAATGAGTTTTTCAAGGAGGAACTTAAAATAAACCGACTATAAAAAAATTCAATTTGTTTTAAATTAGAAAGGGGATGGTTTCTAAATGAGCCATTAGCTTGGGTCATGAAACCATCATTTTGAAAGCCTAAGCCTGAGCAATATTGCTGCTTTTGTCAAAAAAAGAGTGAGAAAATTATACCCATATTTTTGCAAAGGGGTTCAGATGTTATATATTTCTCTTAGCTGTCATGTTTCCATAGAAACAGTGACTGAGAAAAATCAATGTTAATTTTTGCTCTGTCTCCACTCAGCATACATCTGTATGTATAAATATATATGTACATTTATACACACATATGCATATTATATACAAATACATATCTGAAAACAATATCAATTCATTATTACTTATTATTAATAAATCAATGTATTATTAACAAATTCACTGAAACTCAAATTCAGAAGGAAAAAAACTCAAAAATTGTTTTAACAAGCCTGGACTGAGAAATCAGACTAAGAGCCCCAAGGCAAAACAAGGTCCTTTTACTTATGTTACCCATTTTTCTTTCATTAAACTGATAAAAACAGATATAGACTCCACAAAATTCTAGATAATAGTTTTGATTTAACTACAAGTAAAAATAATATAAAATTTTGCCTGATTTAATAAAATATCTTTGTGTTTCAGTGATAAGTTAATACCAGGTTGTTTGATAGTAATGACTTGCATACTTCATTGCTATTCAATGTTATTACTTGAATAGGAAATGCATAATGTAAACTTTTCATTATTAAAGTATTTCTAGGCCATTTTGGGGCATATTTCAAGGCATTTGGCATTTTAGACCTGGACACTGCCAAAAGAATATGGTGAATATTAACAGTTCACGAGGAAGAAAATTGTGTTTCTTAAATACGGCACATAATGAAAAAGTGATGGTCTTGTATTTCTTTGGATATTTTTCAAATGCCATATTTTGATGGAAAATTACTGCACATTTTCTACCAGTTTTTTTCTTAATGTATAATTTAATGTGAGGGTGTCCACTTTCTCTGGGGAATAATGCATTTAACATCGTTTTGGAATCTGGAAGGGTTGTATGAACAGTTTGAGCATGTGAAAAGTGAAGTCAGGAGGGGTTCAAGCTGAGTAGCAGGTATTCTGTTAAGTTCCTTTGATAAGCACTGAATTATAGAAGTGCAGCAGCAATATAAATGAGAGGTCTTTTCCAGCGTATGTGGGGTTGTGATTATATATCTTTACCCCTTACAGGACTCCTTAGATTCTCAAATCCCTAAAGTTGTTGGAAGTCCTTTTCAGTTAAATCAATTATATTCATATTTTAAGTTGTTACTACTTACTAGGAACATACTATGTACCAGACACTATGCTACATACTTCACATTAATCATTTCATTAAAACCTTGTAATTCTACAAGGCAAGTGATATTATTTTTCTGATTTCACAGATGGTCTAGAAATCAAACCCAGATGGTCTTACCCTAGAGCTTGTCTCTTAACCAATATCTGTATATACCACCTATTCATATAAATGGCTTTGTTAACCCATAGTATTTCTACTCATTGGTAAATTAATTATTTCTATCCTAATTATACAGTTTGTGGAAAGAATCAGGTTCTTTCAACCAACTCAACTGAGCCCTCTACCCAATATTACTTATTTGGTATACAATATTACACATCTATTAATTAATGCCACAAATCATCACAAGCATTTATTTGTGCTGGAAATAGTCAGAAACACATACATCATTTTCAGATTTTAAGTCTTTCTCTTTTCCAATTTTTATTTATTGTCTATAAGTGAAAGACTTAAATTTGTATAGAAAATAAAATAGTTAAAAAAGATATCCTTCACTAAAATTGTGCTATTTCCTCCAAAAAGTCTCTTGTATGTCTTTTCTCAGATTTTTACCTAGGTACTTCTTAAAAATTATAAAACTGCATACTTAAAAATTACATTTTATTTTTGTGCTTTGATATTTAATACAACATGTGTGCTAAACTTCGTCTTTGGTTTTCAGTGCAGACTGTCTTACTGTATGATTAGAGAGAGAAGAGCTCATGCAGAAACTTACAATTCCAATCCAGCAAAATAGGGGTTATTTTTACATCCACTTTTGTTTATTTCAACTTTATTATAAAACCAGCTTTCAATACCTACAACACATTTACTTGTTCAATCCTAATATAAATGTAAAGAAGTTCCAGAATGGTTAACTCATACTCTATGGTAAACACACTTACCAACTAGAGTACAGTGTGTAGTTTCTCTAATCGTTAGCATGCCAATATCTAGACAAACTTTGTTTTTCATCCTCTAAACAGTAACTATTGTAGAGTAATACTAATTTAAGTAAAATCCAGTTTATCAACATTTTCTTTTATGGATCATGCTTTTGGTAATATATGTAAAAACACTTTGCCAAAACTGAAGGAACAAAATAGCAGCAGACTCACAGACTCCAAGAAGGGACTAGCGATTATCAAAGGGGAGGTGTATGGGAGGGTGGGTGGGGAGGGAGGGAGAAGGGGATTGAGGGGTATTATGTTTAGTGCACATGGTGTGGGAGATCACGGGGAGAACAGTGTAGCACAGAGAAGGCAAACAGTGAATCTGTGGCATCTTACTGCACTGATGAACAGTAACTGCATTGGGGTAAGGGTGGGGACTTGATAATATGGGTGAATGTAGTAACCATATTCTTTTCTCATGTGAAACCTTCATAAGAGTGTATATCAATAATGCCTTAATAAAAAAATTAAAAGAAAAAAGAAAAAGAAACACTTTGCCAAATAAAAAGTCACACAGATTGTCTGCTGTTTTCCTCTGGAACTTTTATAATTTTACATTTCATATATAAGTCAAGATCCATTTTTCTTTAATTTTAACAAAATGTTAGATATGTACAAAGGTTCACTGATTTTTCAAATGGATTCCCAATTTTTCCTATATTATTTTTGAAAATACTATCTCCATAGAATTGCCTTCATACCTTTGTAAAAATCAATGGATCATTTTGTATAGGCCTATTTATTGCTCTGTATTATTCACAGTAAACAATATGCCACATTTGTATAGGTCTATTTCTTACTATTTATTATTTTACAGTAAACTGTTATTCATTTTTTTACCAATAATACATTGTCTTGATTATTGTACTTACACAGAAAGTTTCAGAATCAGGTAGTGTGAACCTTCCAAATTTAGTCTTTTCTAGAATTGTTTTTCCTCTTTCAGATTCAATGTGTGACTGTACAAAAATCTTGCTGATATGTTGATTGGGATTATGTTGCATCTATAAATGAAACTGGGGACATTGACATCTTAATAATACTGAGTCTTCCAATCCATGAACATGGTATATTTCTCCATTTACTTAGATATTTTTTGATACCTTTCATCAGTGATTTATAGTTTGCAGCATGTTTATCTTGAATATATGTGTTAGGTTTATATTTATCATTTTTTGTGGTTGTGTGTGTTATTGAACACTACTTTTTTAAATTCCAAATTCAACCTATTCATAGCTACCACATAGAAATGTGGTTCATTCTGTATTGGTCTTGTATTCTATAATCTTGTTAAACTTATTCATTGATTATTGGAACCTAGATTCTTTGGGACTTCAATGTAGGAAATCATATTGTCTTACCCATTATCTGTATACTTTAAAATTTCTTTTTTTTGTCTTATTACACATAAAAATGAATGAGAGCAGACATCCCTACTCCTTTCCTGGTTTTAAGGAAAATGCATTCCAGTACATGTGCTTGATTTATTTGTGTTTGAAACTCAATCTTTATTCAAAATTTCTTCAGTTATTGCTGTCATTATTCAAGTATTTGCAAGTATATTAGTTGGAGATTTAGGAAGCTGACATTTCTTTTTCCAGCTCTGTGAAGCTCAATTTAAACCATCACCTTTTCCAATTTCACATTCTGGTACTTAATTTCCTTATTTTATGAGATGATAAAGAAAATAAAGAAATACTATAAAAACAAAAGTAAAATAGTTAAGGTTGAGAGATACAAAATGCTTGGCTGTTATGGATTTTAAATTGTTTTTCTTGAGGAAAAATAACTGATGATTCACTTTAATCTCAAGTAACTCATTTCAGTCTATGATTAAGAAGTAAATGGATCTAGATACATAATTGTTAAGCAGTTAATGATAACTGCAGTTAAAGTCTGTTTCTTTGAGAAAATGGTATTAATATAAACAGAAATTTCTAAGAATGAACATTTTAATATTATAATATTTTATGTGATAATGTGTCAGGTAAGTTATTTTGTGTTTTTGCCAATTGAATTTTTTGTGTGTGACTATATAATTTTTTTTCCATCAAGAATATGTAGGTAACATACATTTGATAATTTAGCTGGTCCAGACACTGAAAAAGGTTTTTCACATATGAGGATCATGTTCACTAAATTACGAATTCAACTTTCTACTACAAAATATCTAAAATACTGGAAAGCATAACATGAATACTAACACTTTATGAAGAATTAAAAAGGGCATAGAAAGATGTTGATCATGACAAATCTTTAAAAAAACTGAAAAATTAATTTTTCCTCATTTTAATATTTTAGATTTGTACTTTTTAGAAAAAGCTAACTCACACAAAAATTTATGATTACTTCAAATATCCACATGTTAAAAACTAAAAAGTTTTTATTATTAAATAATAGTTTGGGACATTTCGGTTCAAAATCATGTGTTCAAACATACAGGGAGGGTATATCACTTTATTAAAAGTCATTTCAAATACAACTTTCTTAAAATTTCAGTCTTTGTCAAAAAATTACATAAGTTTAAAGCATTCTTTTACTTCTTCTGTTCTTAAAAGAAATATATGCCCTTTGTGCTAAAAGTAAATGTGAGAAGAAGTTTAATCTTTGATCAAACTAGGCAATACCTTTAATGACAATCTATAATCTATAGGGGAAAACTGCAAAGCACATCTAAGCTTTTCCCTTAAAGTTTTGGTTTTTGATCCACTGAATTAAAGATAGAAAGAAAAGCTGGGTGAAACGCAGGTGACATCTGACCTTGAGCGGGCAGTTCTCTAGTTTTACTGACCCGTTGACCAATTCAACTGTAAAACCAACCCAACTTAACTTTGGCTTTCTTAATGCAAGAGGCAGTTTTCTCTCAGTCTGTGTGTCAATTTCTATATAATATCCTAATTTTCTAGACATTTTAAGATGTCAAAATGTCTAGATATAAAAATCTTTAAATTACCCACCTCCCATTTACCCATTTACACAAAATTCGAACACTATGTGTCTGTGTATTATAGCATCTCTTCGTGAAACAGACCTTTCTCTCACTCTCTCCTTTCTCCTCCTTCCCCCTTGTCTTTCCTCACTTGATTAACAGAAAGTGATTTCTGTCCCATATACCTTGATTATGTAATTATCGATTATAGTTTTGATTATGGCGTGTTTTTCTAAAATTGAATGGACTTTCTATTTATACTTCATAGATTTTGCTACAAATTCTACATGTTAGAATTGCTACATAGCAAAGTGCTTTATCTACATACATATTATTAATTGATTTATAAAGATGACTTCCCTAGAATTGTTTAATGTGTTACATATAACACATTGCTTAGAGATGTACACCTAACCTTTGTTATTCAGTGAGAGTTATTTGTCATCAGATTAAATAAGGTTATTATGGAATTCCATGTAAATCTCCCCATTGCTTAAAATTTAGTATGTTTTTTATAACATGGTGGTAAATGTAACAAATATCCTCACAAATTCCTTGGTACTGAAGAATGATAAATCATTATTACTTGAAACAGAAGATAGTATTGCAATATACATACAATTTTCTCTCTAGTGCTTCCTATGTCAACACAGTTCAGTAGGTTGGAAAATATAACTAAATCATGATTTGGTTAAATTTCATGGCCATTATTTCTTTTGTAAAATGGGATCATTTAAAAATAGTGAATATTTGCTCATTTCTTTCTGTGCCTAAAATAGTATTTAGTCATTGATATTTTTAATCCTAAAACATAAAAAAAATCACTCAACAGGAAATAAATGATTTAAGAATACCTTAAAATTAAAATTTTCATTATTTTAGGAGTTATTGATTGTGCCCCTCAAAAAAAGTCCAAAAACAAAGTAATTGTAGCTGATTGGAGACTACCAAAGAATAATATACCAAGGGCTTACTGTACAAATATTTTTTAAAACTGTGGTCCTTTGAAATAAACTACAAGTGATGTTAATTTGAGAGAGTTTTTCAAGGTTAAGAGCAGCCATTGCCATTTATAACAAATTGTTCATATATTGAATAATTACACTTTTATTTCCCTAGCCACTAGAAATTTCCACCACTAAAAATAGCAAGAGGCACTTTCCAGCTAGTAAAAACCCAGAGAAACAGGGCAGGAATATAAAGTTTCAAGAGACCAGGATTGCTCTAAATAAGACATTTCTGCCATATAAGCACCTTAGATTGGATGTTGCCAGGAGCCGAATTTCCAAATTCCTTCTGCACACTCAGCTTCCCCCTGGACCTTTCAATGTTCCATTTCAGCCAATTTCCCCAATTTTTGCTTATCATTAAACCATAACCCAAAAACTTTATTTATGCCCCTTCTTACAAGGTTTGGTGGTTAAAACACAGGGCTAGAGCCAGGATTTCAGGATTTAAACCTTGGTCCAGGCACTTACTTGGGCAGGTTGTCAGCTTTCTCTGCCTCAGTTTCCTCATTCTGTTTAATGATGGTACTGTCCTCATAAACCATGGAGAGGTTGTTAAATGAGATGATACACGTAAAGCTCTTTGAGGAGTTCCGGGCACATCAGTAGACCTACAGAAGCATTCATTTTTATTAAATACACTTATTCTTCTGAATCTCATATCCATATTTCACACACCCCTTTAGTTGTTTCCAGTAGTCACTATAAAAAAAATCCCCTATTTCTTCTACCTTGCATGAAAACATTTTTCTATGCTTTGCTGTAACTGAAACTTATCTCCTAGCTAACACAACTTCCAACCCATGTCCTGGATGGGTTTAGTGAAATAGTGTATATTAAAGGAGTCCAGGACATACTGTACTGTTACAAAAACTTGAACATGAATGCATGAAGGCTGGGTGTGGACCACTGAGTGTGTATTACCTCCCCCATTGGGTTTGACCCTGGTGTTTGTGGAGGACTCACGAGCTTTGTGTGGCACAGTGTGTGGTACTCCAATTTTCCCACCACCACTTAGTTCTCCCTGGTGAGAATCATAATTGGAGTGGCTTCCAGCAAGTTACAGGCAACATTCTTCTGGAAAGACCCTTTCTCTCTTGCATTCTGTTCTCCACATTGATCTTTGGGAACCAGACATATGGATCTTCATCAGTGGTGTATTTTTCAGTCTGTCCTTTCCTAAGTCAGTACAAGGATATGGGAGAGAAGTTACAAAACAGTGTATCTTGTTTTCATACTTAAAGAAAAGTGTGGACACTCTATTATGCATAATAATATTGGTAGATACATCTATTGATTGAATAGCCTGCTTTACCAAGTTGGGGGAGATATTAATTTATATCCTTTTTACATTCAAATTAGTATCTTAAGTTGCTATCTATCCCATCCATTGTTTCCATTTGGGGGCCTCCAAGGATTAATCAACAATTCTGGATGCTTCCTTAACTCTTAGAGGCCTTTGCTTTTCCTGTCCTGGCATGGATATTTCAGAACTCAGAGGTACTGTCTCATTGAGATTGCAAACCTGCCTCTGACACATCTACTTTTAGAACTGGCTAAGGGTATACAGCTACAGAAGGGAAGATCTCAGGGACAATCCACTCACTGTTACATCTGTTTCAGAAGTGTTGTATCTGATGGAAAGAGTTATACCTGTTGTGTGATTGGGACTATGTCTCCTGTCCTACTACCACTAGCATTAGTGTAGACCTCAATCTGCTCTATCAACTTCATGTTCAATCAAGGTTGCTCCATGCATAAAATACTAAGTCTTCAGCTTTAGTTTATACTCATACGCCCTTGCATTGTAGTGAAAGCCCAATTTCAGCATCATGCATCTGGGTGCAAATCAGCTACACCATGTGACAGAATGAGCCCTCCACCAGCATTGAGGAGTTATTTTCACATGGTGAGGAAACACTTTGGTTGTTTCTTAAATTATGCCAACCAGGTTGCCTCTCCCTTCAGTCTTTTGTATGTGAGAGCATATTGAGGGTCTGTGTTTTTATTAGAAACAATGTCGTTACGTTTTAGAACAAAATGATAAAACCTCTTTTATGGAAGCAAAGATTAAATATTTTAAAAGACTTTATACATTTGCAAAGGGCTTTTAGATTAGTTAGAGACAGTTTATACCAACTCATCAAATGCAGCTTAGAGGCATCTTGCACTTTTCAAACAAAGCACTTGACATGCTTGAATTCCTGTTTTAATCCTGTGAGAACAGCAATATTATTCTAAGTTTACCAATAATAAAAATGAAGCTTAGGAAATCTAGCTATCATAAGGAAGATCAAATGTAATAACTGGATGAGGTGCTCTCTGAATTTGAATGTGATGAATTATATTTATTATCAATTCATCCTCTCGATTCATATGCATTTGCTGAGCACCTACTCTGCGTCAGGTGTTGTGAAGGGGGCTGCATGTATGCCATTAGCTGGAAGATAAGCCCTCTGACCACACAGCTTGCCTTTTAGGAAGGAAGCTGATAATTAAGGAAATAAATATTTACCTGTTTATTAATATTGAGATTGTGAGAGGTATATATATTGGAGGTCCCTGGTACAAGGAGAGAATACTGTGTGGAGATTGTAATCCAGTGTGGACCGTCAGTGTAGCACAAAAATACAGAGTGCAAAGAGGACTGTGAGATGGCTGCTGTGGCTGGAGCTTAGTCAGAGAACGTATAGTATGACATAAGGCTGGACCGTGTAGCACCCATGGTCCAGGACTTCACCAATTTTCCTTGTTTTTAATTTATAAAAATTATTTCATTGTCCAATACTTTTTTTTGTTTGTTTTTGTTTTGTTTTGCTTTTTTCATTGTCCAATATTTTAATAAAATAAAATAAACCATGAGTTACTAAAAACATGAAATTTTAAAATAAAACATGCCTAAACACACAAGCCCCACATTTATTTTTAGTTTCATCTGACATAAAATTATTCTGAAATGCGGTGGAAGTGTGTAGGTGCCTGCTCGCAGGTTCCGGACCATGGGGTACTTAGGGGCCCCAGGAAGCATGGGGGCCACATTAGCTCTGTGTTTTGAGATGCACTCTGGCTGCAGTGTGAACGCACTAGACGGCGGGAAAGAATGTATTTAAGTGAATGAATTAAGAGGCCAATTTGTGGTGTAGAGAGTGATGATGATAATTCGGGCCAGTGTTATAGGCAGAACTTCTAAAATGGTTCCCCAAAGATATCACACCCTAATCTCCAGAATTTATTAATATCTCATATTGTTAATATCTTGATTATGTTATATGTTACACAGTTGACTTTAAGACAGGGGAAAAATTGGGTGGGCCTGATCTAATCACACGAGCCTTTATAAGTAGAGAGCTTTCTCCAGGTGACTGCCAAGAGGAGAAGTGGGAGAGATTCAAAGTAGGAGAAAGAGCATTGCCCCATCGGCAGCTTCTGGCTGGAGATAGCCGTGTGATCAGGAATGCGGGTGGCTGCCGGAAGCGGAAAGCAGCCCCCTGCTGCTGGCGAGCAAAGCTGGGGATTGCAGTGCTCGGATTGCAAGAAGCTAAATTCTACCAGTAACAGGCATGATCCTTTAGGGGGACCTGGAGCCCCAGATGACCATGCGACCAGCAAAGTTTGAGGCTGGGGGAAGGTGATGATTTCATTTTTAGGACCTATTTGTTTTGAAGTGACTGATTTCGTCTGAGAAGAGCTGCCAGGCAAGCAGGTGTGTTCACAGACCTGGAACTCAACTCAAATAGGGGCTTGGAGTATGGATGTGTGAGTCATCTGTGTGGAGGTGGTGACTGGAGCCCTGCATGAGGGCAGCAGACTAGGCAGGAAGTGTATCTTGGGCAGAGCGTGAGGATGGGAAGGCTCAAGACAGGGAAAGCCACATGCCAAGGTGGGGCAGCCTGCGAGGGTGGAGGGGAGCCAGCGGGGAGTTAGAGCGAGGAACCTGCGTTTCCTCCGGCTGCTGTGACAAATGATCATGCTCTAGGTGCCTCAGAGCAGCACACATCTGCCGTCTTCCAGTACTGTCAGCCAGGAGTCTGCGCAGACTCGGGCTAGAGTCAAGGCGTTGGGGGAGATGCTTCCCTTACTGGAGGCTCTAGATGGAACTGGTTCCCCCGCCTTTGCCTGCGTTCCTTCGGCTCAAAGACCTTCCTCCGTCTTCAAAGCCAGTAACACCAAGCTAAGTCCAACTAACACTACCACCCAGGTTCCCCCTCTTCTCTTCCCTCTTCCACTTTAAAGGACCTGTGTCATTACACTGGATCCTCCTGAGTAACCCAGATAACCTCTCTACTTTCATAAGGTCATATGATTAGCCAACTAAATTCCATCTGTTACCTTAAATCTCCTTTGCCATGTAACGCAGCACATTCACAGGACCTGGGGATTAGCACATGGATGTAATCACGTTCATAAGGATGTATTCATGGTACGAGTGATATGATGATGACTTGGAGAGAGCTGGTTTGATGAACGTTAGGGGCGGGAGTAATAGTTCAGGTGTAGAGAAATGGTGAGAAATGGAGTGATTATGACAACCCTCGAGAAGTTTGGTTGTGCGTTGAGTGAAAGAAAGCAGAGTGTGACTGTGGGTGGTTTGGGGTTCAGGGAGAGTTACTTCCTGGGAAATAATGAAAATATTTAATAAATAATACAAAGTATCCAACTGAGAGAAGTCATCTTCAACAGAGGAGTGCTGTTCATTAGCTTAAGGTTCCTGAGAGGACAGTAAGCTTGAACTGCCACTGCCTCATTATAAACAGAAGAAATGCAGGTGGGATGGGGACACAGGTAGATACATTTATGTGTTTATTAGCAGAAATCTGAAAAGTTCACATTTTATGTCTTCTGTTCCCAGTAAATGCTGACCAGGAAAGGAGAATTGAGTTTGCAAACGAGGAATGATATCATTAAAAATAAACATAATATATAGCAAACACCTCTCCCCCTGTATGGAAAGTACTGCCTGCTAAGTGAAAACTTCCACCTCACACTGCCCGTACATGAGGCAGCTCCCTGGCATGGCCATCTTCTATGCCGCATCAAGGTTTATGGTATACGTTGTACTATTTGGGGAATGTAAACCACTTCCCACTAGTGCTATCATGTTCAAGCACTTTGGATTTTTGACTAAGTAACTGACGAAAGAGCAGTTTGCTAGAGAATGAGGTAGCCAAGTGATTTTTTAATGGAGTCTCAGAAGAGTTTGAGAAAGAGAAAATGTGCTGTTAATGGAAATAAACAGGGATGTGGAATATACGAATGCCTATTTCCACATCTTGGGCCCAATTCATTACTAAACTAAGGGTCAAAGCACCCGTTACGATTCACAGTCCAAGGCAATCAGTGACTCTGTTCTTTTTTATTTAGGAAGTCTAAGAACAGCAAGAACTAGATAGAAATATTTTGTGCTTTATAAATAGGGTAGGTGTTCTAAAAGCACCAATTAGGGGAGATACTGCCCAACAGTGGATACTGGTCAGGGATGCAAGATAGGACTTCCAGTTAAATTTGAACTTCAGATGAAGAAAAAATAACTTTTTGCATAAGTATATCCTAGATATTAATGTCCCTATACTAAAATGTTTTGCCATTATTTATCTGAAATTCAGATTTAACTGGGTGTCCTCTACTTTTATTTACTAACTCTGGCAACAACAGCCCTGGCAAAAATCCCATTTGTCTAGGATAAACATATTTTGCAGGAAAAAAATCTGGGCTCATAAGCTGAACAATAATATTTGAACTTCTTCCAGATTTGAGAAGTCCGAGTAAATTGTTTGAAATCCAACATATTGGTGTTCCTGGGATATTTCAGTTTTTCATAGGGACAATCAACAGTATGTTTACCATTAAGATAGGGCTAAAATAATCACCCTGAGAAAACACCCATGCTTGCTACATGCATTAGGCCATGGTTCCCTGAAGTCATCCCTGATAAGACTTCAGGATTAATTTTCCATGTTTTTTTGTTTGTTTCAGTATAATACATATTATGGTAGAGAGATAGGTTATATATTTTGTATGTGCACCAACCCATCAATGAATTAGACAAATAAGAGCGGTTTCACCATAACCCTAATATTTTCAGAACAGGCTACTTTTATGTTCTTATTTAGAAACCAGCAGCAGCTTAGGAGACTCAATACCAAGCATGAGAATCAGCTTCATTGTCAAGTCCTTGAAGTCTACGTTATGAGTACTTATTGACTCATTCAGACATTCAACAGATTTTACTAAATGACTACACTGAAAGAAGAAGTGAAGATAAAGTGGTGAACAAAATAGACACACACCTGTATTGCAGGGACTAATCTGACACTCTGTGAGGGAGACAATAGCATGAGGGAAGTGTCAATGAAAAAAGGCAACACAGAAATAAAACAGGGTGATGTGACAGAGGCGGCTCATGCAGGCCACTTCAGATTCGGTGGTCAGGGATGCTGGTCTGAAAGGATGGTATTTACACTGCGATCTGAATCTTACATTGATTGCAAAGGCCAGCAGGAGCTTGCTTGGGGAAGATTGAAATACAGAGAGGCCAGAGGGGCTAGAGCAGTGTGAGCCGGCGAGACAGCACACAGGGCTCCCCGTCAGGGCAAGGGACTCGGTTTTACTCTTTCTTTGCTGGGAAGCCTTCCAAGTGCTCTAAACAAGAGAAAAATATGATAGTGCTGAATCTAAGGAAACAAAAATATTGAGATTTTTTTTTTAATGTAAAAAAATCATGACTTCACATTAAATACTCTGTCAAAATAAAATGAGTCTGATCTGCCAGTGGTTATAATATAGAAAATACCATAACAATATTAACAGATGTAGGTATAAACCAGAGAAAAGAGGAAAATGTGCAAAAAAGTTAGAACAATGACATCATTTATCATGATAAATGTGAATGAAATAAATGTTTTTATAGAAATAAAAATGTGCTCCTGTTAACTAAGAGCAAAGAAATCCAATAAAATGATCACAGAATTGTTGACTCATTGATGTTCCTACTGAGCTGTTTAAAAACAAATTTCTATTTCTAATTCGTTTTTTAAATAAATATAGCTATTAGATATTACATCTAACTTCTTGAATTTTAATATAAAGTGCTAATTTTCAGACATTATGTAATAATGAAAGTACTAATTCCAGTTGTTAAAGTTATTAACTAGACCTATTGTGCTTATCATTTCAGTGTATACAAATATTGAGTCATTATGTTGAATTCCTGAAACTAATAAAATGCTCTATGTCGATTACACCTCAATAAAAATAAAATAAAATGCTAATTCTCTCATATTTGAAAAAAATAAACTTTCTTTCCATAGTCCTCTTGGGAAATAATTGAATGTCCAACTTTTGGAATGATATATAATAAGCCACATTTCATTCCTAAAGGAGAAACTTTTTTGCTTGGTAATGAGGAAGTGAAAATAGAGATTTGTAGGGAAAAATCTATATATATAAGGCATCCAGTTACAACGAATTGAAATCCTAAAACATACCTGAGTCTGCTAGGATACTGAAAGCTAATTACCACAGTGAGAACAAGTAACCTAAGTAGAAGTGACTTCAACATCCCTCCACTCCCACGGAGCTGCAGGTTCAGGGGTGTGTGTGTATGTGTGTGTGTGTGTGTGGCCCGGTGTCGGGGGGAGCAGAGTGGAGGGGAAAGCTATGTTAAAACCACAAGGTGGTGATTATTTTAAGTCCTATATTTTCCTATAGTGAAATAATATCTGTAGTGAGACGATTGCCTTAGAATTGGTCGCTGATTATATTCAGAAAGTATTTTATTAATGAGAAAAGTGATATTCATGGACAGGGAATGTAATTTTAATTACCTGACCTGACAAGACTTAGTGCAATTTGATTTAATTAATGACTTGAGATTTGGAGGAAGCTTTTCACACTTCCCACCTATGTCATACTTTTATAAGCCACTCCCTAGAGAACTGTGGTATGAGTTTGGAGTGCCATTTTATTGTTAAGGGAAAAATCTTATGCAGATAGTTGGAAAGTTTATTATAACATTCTGTACTTAGCAGTTTCTCTCTAAACTTTATAAATTGAGGTGGTGATTGGCTGTCAATCTTGATACTGATTTAAGATTGATCCTAAAATGAAAATTGATCATTTATTTCTAACTCACCCTACTTTGCCTTTACTAATCTGTTAAATGGGCCCCTAACCTAAAATATACTCCATTTCAGAATGAAAGCTTATTCCTTTCATGCCGCATGAATAGCAATTAACAATCCTTACAGCTTCTCAGTGGGAACAATTTTCAAAAAAACTGAAAGGAATATGCACTTTCTCAATATTTGCTAAGTGAAACAGAAACAATGACAATGAGTTCTTGGTCATCTGGCAAATCAAGACAATGCACAAACGATATGTTAGTTGCTGAACAAGTGGCAATTTAGCTCATGAATAAAAAGCAGCTTTTGTTAGAGGACAAATCTTTAGAGTCACAATCATGCCAAAAAGGAGACCATGATTACAGTGCGGTGTTCGTTCCTCCATCAGATCACATCATTGCTCAGGCAAGCTGGTTGCTTGTCAGACTCTGATGACTTTCTTTCTTATCAACGGGAATTAAGGCCTTTGATATGCATGGCAGTCAACAGCATTGACAGAATGTAACAAATCAGCCCAAATATCCTGTTGTTGAAGTTAAAAAAGCTACAAATGCTGACGTCCTTTTGCCTCAATTTGAGCATATGAAAAAATATCTTTTTCTAGAAACACTCCAGTTTAGATTTGAAGGTGTTGGCAAAGTCAAAAGTGTGTCTGTTTTTGAAATATTGCTTATTAAATTCACTGAGGACAATAATTCATTCCTTTATTTGAAAATCTTGGATACCTTCAACATGTAAGTCAAAGGTGCAACAGGATATATTCCTATTTTTAAGGTGAAATAATTTAATATTTATCAAGGTTATTATACTAAATATCTTAAGGTATGTGCTAGTTCATGTTTAGAAACCTTGCTATTCAAGTGAATTTATCTTACTCATCTACTCACACTGTGTGCCAGATACTGGGGTGAGCATTTTACATGTGTGATTGCTAGTCCTCGACATAACTCTGCAAGGTGTTTATTATTTCCATACTGCATATTAGGAAAGTTAAGCGGAGAAAAAGCAAGTGTCTCCTTAGTAAAGAGAAACACCAAGGACGAGGCATAGCTGACCTTCACATGAAGAGGTGTAGTGGGCGGGGGTGTTGAGCAACAGGAGGGGTGTCCCTTAAAACATCGGTGTTGGTAAGACAGTAATGCAAAAAGGTCAGAGGAACCATCGAAAGAGGCCAGTGAAATATTTCTGGTCAGACCGTAAGTCTTCCAAAGAATCTAATCAATAGAATTTACTCTTACAGAATGTTAAGCGGTCCTTTTATAGAACTAGCTCCCTCTACCAGCCTTAGTCCTACCTGCCCTGGAACTTACTGTTTTTGTTTCAGTTCAGACATAGGTTTTTCGTATTATACAGGCCACTCTCTTCTTTTTCCCCTTAAAAACCACAATCTCACAGATTGACCCTTATCTTAATTTCATTTTTAGATTCCAATTGTACACGCACGCTGTGCCTACATCTACTCTTCTGCCTGAAAACATGCTGTCTTACTACTCTAAGATATGTTGTGAGAATTGCATCTGATAAAAATGATACTTTCTGGTTTGAGGTCTCTGGGTAACTATTAGGAATAAAATACACAAACTGCAGTGCATGAAACTTGTGACATCTTTCTTATTTGTTTGGAAGTTTTAAAACAGTGCTTCCTGGTATTTCAACTGTGTTCTGAATACATGAGGCTGCCAGAGGGCTTAGTTACATGGACTCTGGAGCTTAATATTGCTAAGTGGCTAAAACCTTCGCTTCAGTTTACATACATATGGTCTGGTTTTCCAGGCAGGCACAAGTTGAGTCTCACAGTTACAGATTAGCCTTAATGCTGGTTTATTGCACATCAAATGAGCTTGTTATCTTGTGCAGGGATTTTGTATAATGGATTTTGTATTATGTATGATTTTCCATTTCTGTGGCTGGTTATTACTTGCAATTACATATAAGCTCTTTGAGGTCAGTAGTGATGCCCTTTTCATCTCTGTATCTCCCGAAAGCAGCCTGAGTCATTAAACCTGGAAGAAGCCAAATGAATGTTTGTTCAATTAGACAAGGAGCAAGGTGTATCTCTAATCGGTGATGTTGACTCTAAGAGCCAGAATGATACAGTATGCACTTCTGGGAAATTCACAATAATGTAACCTTCACCTAAAACAGATCATAAACACATTTTGTTATATAATTTAGCTATTTCAGTTATGGACCACCCTAATAGTCAGCCATTGTTGTATTAACGCTGTGATAAAATACCACAAAACTCATTGTCATACAACAATAAAAATGTATTTCTTACTGAGGCATCTGTGTGCCATCTAGGGTTTGGCTGATGTATGCTGTGCTCAGCTGGGCCTGGCTCCAAGCTGTGGGCTGCATTATTTCACCCAGCTTCACCAGTCTGTCATCCTTGTTGGACCAGAAGCTATATGTGGCAAGTTGTCCTCATACCAAGAGAAACTCTAACCACATGAACTCATTCTAAGGCCTCTGCTCACATCATGACCACCAAGAGCCCACAGGCTAAGGAATTGCAGTCATATAACCAAGGCCAAAATCAAAGCTGGGGTACACTCTGGCCACCATAAAGCTATCACATGCTGATGGATGAGTCATTCTCTTATAAAGAAATCAGTTGGGACTCATAAGTTACTCTATTTCAGATGCTTTCACTGATGTATAAACAGAGGGGCAAAATATCGCAACCCTCTCAGAAGCATCTTTCGTATTCCAGGGGTTGCCATTTGCATTTCATCTTATGCAACAGCGTCCCTTGGAGTTGTGCATCTCATAGGTATGATTATCTAATGGGTTGAGAGCTGGACAAGCATGGGTTGTGCTTATAATTGATTTTATCTTAAATCACTGGAAACGTATACATCACCAAGTCTGTTTATAAAGACAACCCAATTAAATTTTATTTAGAAGTATTCACTGTTGTTAAACAGTTCCAATAAGTGCAGCTGTTTCACTCATCCCTCCACCTAACTGAGGTAACAGACAACTGCGTGTATTTAAATGAGTTGATACATGTAAAACACCGAGAATAGCACTGACACATAGGAAGGTTATATAAATTTCTGATAATAAAAATGAAAAGGACAGAAAGCAGAGAAGTCATTGATACCTGTGCATCAGTACAGAGCAAAAAAGCATGGAGATCAGGGTGGGCTTAGTCCGGGAGGCCAGCCTACCCGGTGGGACAGTACTGGTCATTTGGTTGACATGGTAATAAGTATGAGATAGAAGGTACATTCAATGATACCATTGGTAAGATAACCATATAAGGTGTCAGAGAGAAATAATATCTGCCCACAGACCTGCCAAGCAGGTGAAAAGGTAGTGTCACAACTAGAGTGTCATATGAGTAAACAAAGTGAAAATATTAGGTAGAATTACATGAAATTGTCACTGTTTGAGACCCAAAGGGGTTAATGCTGGCAATTTCACATGGTTCAACCAATAAAATCAGTAAATAAAGGGTCTAAGTGTTTCTGAGTAGTCGTACACAAACCTTTCCTCTCCAACAAGATGTTTAAAGTATAGGTAGAAAAAATTATCAAGAGCAGATAGATGAAAAACAGCTGTGGCATGACAGGAAATCTGTGTATTAGAAACAGACTTCAGTCAATGGACACACGTCTGATTTACTCATTAGATATCTTCAACACTTCAGAAGACAACCAGCCCAGCAAGAACAGTTACAGGAGGAAGAACTTAAAAAAACTGGGATGAGAGGTTACTTACAACCACTAATGTCTAAAATGTGGTAGCAAGTACTTGGTCATTTAGAGGACTTAAAGCCTTACTACTTCCTGTAATAAGGTGTTGTTTATACTGTATGCAGTCCACACGAAGTATTGTTCTGGTCAACCTCAATTAGCAATGTCTTCCTCTCTAGAGACCAAAGGTTAGGGATCCTGTGCAAGTGTGGTTAAAGCAGAAATGTTTTCCTCCAGATGCCCTCAGACAAATACCTGATCATACTGGTACATGTACAAAGGTGCCACTTGCCCGGGTCCACCAGGCTTGGTTACATAAACATTGGTTATGCAACCGGTGTGATGCAGCAACTGATTTTGATGAGCATGATCAGTAGGCTAGTTTTATAAAAGGAGTAGATGCATTCTTGCTTATGACTGATAGTCATCACCTCCCCTCTTCTCCAAAAATCCTCTTACTGATCACTATGATTTCAGTGTAAATGGGCTCATTTAAAACCTGGACTCAAATAGACCAGCAAAAGCAGTGCAGTTCTGTGAAAGACAATACACAGCATCAGCCCAACCTCATCAAGCACATTGGCAGCCCTGCAATTTCAGTGCAAAATCAAATGAAGACTAGATATGTGTGCATCTTTCCTCTCTACCAGATTAAATGGTCACTGAAAAACTGCAGTACATCTTATCTGCATGGGCCCCTGAAGCAAGGGGACCTCCCTGGAGGGAAGATTTAAGTGCAGAATGCAGAAGAGAATGTTCCACTGGCCATATGCTCTGTGGGTGTGCCGCTGGCAAAGCACAGTGTTGGAAAGAAGCTGAACTTCGGTGTGACACACATTTTGTTTTCTCTGTATTTCAAGAAAGCAGTGAGAGTGATTATTCAATTATAGCATAGAAGGTGGAGTATTTATTACCAAAGACAGAGTAGAATTTAATGCCCATTTTTTTGGTATTTTCAGGACCATTTTACAATAAATGATGCAGTGGTGCATGCCATCAGCATGCATTTTCCCTCTCCCACCAACCTTGTATCTTATGAAACCAGTAACATTCATGTAACTGACACTGAGAAAAAAAATATTTATGCCTGGCACCTGGCTTACTTCCTTATGCTCATTATGTTATTTAATCATGAAATACAGTTTTATGAGTTCAGTACTGGCAATTTACTGACAAGGAATAAAAGGCTGAGACAAGTAGTGTAACTTGCAAACATTCACAAGACCAAATGGAAGAACTAGGATTTGAACCAAAGTCAAAATCCAGACCATAACCACAAGCCACTAAACATTCTCCAGTAAAAGTTCAAAATCTGCTGCCAATGGTTTGTGGGGACCTATGTCTACATACTAATTAGGATGCTATAAAGCTAGCAGTGATAGATTCTATGTTGGCAGTACACCTGGTCATTGGTTTTTTTTAAAGAATTAGATGCTATTAGAAAATATGGGAGCTTCAAGGACACTGTCCATTATGGGCAGCTTGAGTGGAAATTGTCTTTACTTCTTGGTGTGTGTTTGTATACATTCTTTCTCCACTATTAATTTCATTATGTAAAACTTGATTTAGAGAAAGATAAACTTATGTATAAGAATTTATAATTTATAATTTAGAAGAATATAATTTTCAAATCACCTAGTAATATTATTATTGTCACTATGACCTTGATATTTTGCATTTCATTTATAAATAAGCTTGGTCATATCTACTACTGGACATTTTTGACACACGTTCTTATTTCAGACAATTATGATATTAGTTGGTGGGACTCACAAGCTACCTTGTGGATATAAGGATAGAAAGAGTTGTTTCTTCATCTTTCAATTTTTGGTTAGAGACATGTTACATTATGACAGAAATAATACATTTTGAATAGTAGGATATTTGAACTTAATTCATAATATCTTCATGCTTCAGCTTTCACCTTTGTAAAATGGGAATATGACAGCTTCAATTTATCCAGCTGTTGTGAGGATTAAGTGAGATCATATGGAACATATCTCATGAACAAAAATATTTCTTGACCTAAAGTAATACATGGTTGCATTTTTCCTTGTACATTTTCTTAGGAAGAAACACGCATCAGATCCTAGAAGCATCTCGATTTCCAGAGACATAAAATAGTTAGATACAGATCCAAGAAACGGTGGACCCAATCCAGGTGGCTTGTAAGGGGAAATCAATGCATAAAAATAATTTTTTTTTAATTTTTAAAAATTATAAAAAGAAAAACAATCCAGATTCAAGCAGGAGTTTAGATGGTCTATAACTTGGGCATCCGTTAAGAATAGAAACTATCCTAGATATTTGAGACAGAAGAGAAATTAACATAGGCAATTAGATGCTTCTAAAACCTTTGGAGAGGTATTTCTGGGATAGATAGTTAAAGTCTCGGGAAATCAGGATGTTTCAGGGATCACAACAAACTCATGCTTATCATCTTAACTGCCTACCACATGCAGTGAAGCAGCTCTCCTCAAGAGAATGCCCAGAAGCCACTGCACACCTCAAAGTCCACTAGCACCTGTTGGGGTCTCAAGCATATAAAGCTTTTCTCCCCCTTCCCAGCCCTGCAGAAATACCTATTGTGGTTTAATCTAAACTACAAGATTGCTGGTGAATAAGTTCAGGAAAGGTAGTTTTCAGAATTGCAGCCTCTGCAGAACAAGAGCAGGTTCAGAAGGGGAAGATGGTCCTGAATGCCAGAAGGTATCCTCAGGAAAGTGAAGACAATGAATAGAAATGTTGGGATATTAAAGAAAAACAACCTAGGTTTGTAATAAGAGATGAAAAAAAAAGGTACATCTATTTAAAGTTGACTCCAAGACTATTTTCTTCAGAGAGGAAAAGGTTTGTAAAATTGAGTTCAGGGAGAAAGAAATGCATTGCTCACATTCTACTAGGCTTTAGATTGAGGTTTCAATGAATATTAATGTCACTTACTGTTTTTCAAATTTCAAATCAACTTACAGAAAAATAGCCTCAAATGTATGTATTAGCAAATTAGAGTATATGCAAATTATGTTTTTGAGGTAGGTAGAGGGAGATGTAAGGGTTGCTAAGGAAAGGTGAATGCAAGCTCTCAGAACAGCGGTGTCACCTGTGATGATTTGTTGATGGACATTTAGCTTATCGTATCAGTGGAAAAGATGGCCACTAAGGCGAGACCAATGACTTACATAAGGAGTAGTATAGGCAAGCCTAAAATGTTCATCCACCACGCAGGCATTCACTAGGAAATGGGTCAAAAAGATAAATTTAAAAATAGCTTTATAAGCAATTATTTAGAGCCCTGGAGACAATTAGAAGAATTAAACTAGATTTTTGTGTCTGGGGAGCAGATTAAGGGCAAAATAGGGACTGCTACTTGCTATTTAAGGCCTTAAATTTTAATTCTTTTAAAAACGTATTAATATATTATTATGGTTAGTATAGAATTAGCAAGCAATTCAAATAAAGCAAAAGTACCCTGGAGTAATTTCAATATGCCTGGCCCAGTGTTATCAATAAGGCACACAAAACTTAGCCAAGTATAATTCCCACAATTACAATTTCACAGTTCAGGAAGCCTAACATGTATAAATATATAGATAAAAGTTACAATAAAAATATGAACATTTCCACAGATGAAGTATATATTTAAGATCCAATAATTATTACATATGTAATCTTAATATACATTTTAATTGTTCTAAGTGTGGTTTTTAATAATATACGCTGCTCCATTAGTGTTCATTCCAGAAATGAATTGCAGCAGTAAATCATTGGCTTTTATAATCTGTAATCCATAGGATCCTTGATGAGAACTGAGCAGAAGGAATTGGTTCTAAATAAAAACATCTTACTCTAAGAATGAGACTTTATTAAACTCCCCAAATTACTAGCATAAAATGAAAAACAGAAAAAAAGCAATTGTAAAATTCTTATGTAGGAGTGTCGGGGAGACTGATTTTTTCAGGTTTTCTGCAGCTTCAGTTAAGACTACAAAATCTTTTTATAATTGGCAGTAGCCCATTTATATATTTAATGTATAATTCCAGAATTTAAAATCATTATTTTGAAATCGATGGAAGAGAATTTTAGACTTGGAACATAATTTTTCATTTCACAAAATGAAAATAATTCTCTCATTCTACTATGAAAAGTAGATCTTGCTCATTTAAAAATGTAATTCAAATTTCAAACAATACAAAAAATATGAAAAAAGTAAAAATCGTCATTATATATACCACTCAGAGAGGACAGTCAACATTTTGGTGAATGTACATTTAGGCATTTCTTCATGGATTTATATATTTATATAGTCTATAAATGCATATACTTAAAAAAAATTTTGGTATCATTAATGTACAATTACTTGAACATTATGGTTACTAGACTCCCCCTATTATCATATCAAGTCCCCCCCACATACCTGTTACAGTCACTGTCCATCAGCATAGTAAGATGCTATAGAATCATTACTTGTCTTCTCTGTGCTGTACTGCCTTCCCCATGTCCCCATCCCTCTACATTATGTGTGCTAATCATAATGCCCCATTTTCCCCCTTCTCCCTCCCTTCCCACCCATCCTCCCCAGTCCCTTTCCCTTTGGTAACTGTTAGTCCATTCTTGGGTTCTGTGAGTCTGCTGCTGTTTTGTTCCTTCAGTTTTTTCTTTGTTCTTATGCTCCACAGATGAGTGAAATCATTTGATACTTGTCTTTCTCCACCTGGCTTATTTCACTGAGCATAAGACCCTCTAGCTCCATCCATATTGTTGCAAATGGTAGGATTTGTTTTCTTCTTGTGGTTGAATAATACTCCATTATGTATATGTACCACATCTTCTTTATCCATTCATTTACTGACGGACACTTAGGTTGCTTCCATTTCTTGGCTATTGTAAATAGTGCTGCAATAAACATAGGGGTGCATCTGTCTTTTTCAAACTGGGCTGCTGCATTCTTAGGGTAAATTCCTAAGAGTGGAATTCCTGGGTCAAATGGTATTTCTATTTTGAGTTTTTTGAGGAACCTCCATACTGCTTTCCACAATGGTTGAACTAGAAATGCATATACTTTTTAAAATTAAAAGTTGGAGCATCTTCTACATGCTGTTTTAAAATATACCTGGATAATCTGGTGTGGGCATCATTCCATGTTGCTGAATATTGATTTACATATTTTTTCTGAGATTTTTGATGAAATTTCTCATTAAAACTCATAGAAAAGTGTACAACTCATAAGTGTGCAGATAAAGAAATTTTTGCAAAGCATATATACCTATGTATACACCACCTACACTAAGATATAGATTATTACCAGCAACTTAGAAACTTTCTTTGTGTCTCTTCCTAGTTATTACCCTTTATTACCACAATTAAAGATGCTCCATTGACACCTGGCTCCCACACTTCCTTTTGAGAGGTCAGCTGTAGTTTGACTTTTGCCCCTCAGAAAATGTCTTCCCCCACCCCCCACCCATCCCCATTTGCTTTCGATATATTCTCTTTGCCTTTTGTTTTCAGTAGTTTTATTATGATACAACTAAGTGTGTGTGTGTGTGTGTGTGTGTGTGTGTTTGACCAGTTGAGGACTATTTTTAGCCATTGTCTTTTGAAGTATTATTTCTTCCCTGTTTTTGCATTTCTTCTAACAATCTTATGCATCTATTTTCACCTTGACTTTTTCGTTGTTCTCTGTATTTTTTATTCTGTTTAGTATAGATATGTTCTATTAAGTTTTCTTCCACTTTACTCGTCTTTATTTCTGTTAAGCCCAATCTGTGCTAAGCCTATTAAGTTTATAATTTCAATCATTATGTTTTTTCAGCTTTAGAATTTCTAACTGATCATTTAAAAATAGAT
The DNA here is from genome assembly GCF_040802235.1 of Manis javanica. Taxonomy (NCBI): domain Eukaryota; kingdom Metazoa; phylum Chordata; class Mammalia; order Pholidota; family Manidae; genus Manis; species Manis javanica. Next base: position 9,665,255 of record NC_133167.1, on the reverse strand, counting down.
TATAGTTCTCCAATGAAATTCTTCACCTTTTTAATTATTTATTGAATGAATTAACTATCCTTATTTTAAAGTCAGTATATATCAAATAAGTCAACTGTGAGTATTGTCTGATTGCTTTTTTTGCTGGGGATTGGGGGGGATGCTGTTCTATTTTTTAGATTGCCTTGTGAATTTGTATTAAATGCTAAACAGTTTATATGAAAAATTGAAGAGACTCTAGATGGCATCTGTTTTTTTCCAGAAGAGGTTAACCCTATTCTCTGGCCGGCAGCTTGAGTGCAAGCAGGTCACCTTAAAGCTATTAAGAATGAATTGGCCTTGAGGATGGGTGGCAATATTTCAGTAAGGGTTAGGCTACATCTGGTTCATCTTATCGACTGAGAGTGAAGCTCTCCATGGAAACTAGCTAAGACTTAGGATGCTTATTAGGAACATCTGGTAGTGGGTCTTTAATATTTTTGTTTTCTCAGACCATACCACTTTAAAATCTGTTTCTATGTATAGTGGCTTTTGCTTATGTACCCAATTTCTCCTCCTGTTCAACTGAGAATTTATCAAATGTCATAAGGCAGTAAAATGTAGCATCACACCGTCTTTTCTGTGTCTCCCTCTTGCTAGAATTTGGTCCTTCAATCGGAACACTTAGAGAACCCCAAATACCACTTTTACCCTCTTCATCCCCTTGTAATTTCCAAAAGCTTCACTTCCTTTTCCACCCAATGGCTGTGCTGTATTTCTGTTTCTTGCCCTACACAAAGGACCTTCAAAACATTGATGAAAAAAGCTGCTCAAAGAATGTTGAGTTCCCCTCTGCTGTTCTATTTTCTCCTTGATTTTTGGCTACTCAAATCTCAGTTGATTCATCAGCTCTTCAGTGACTTCAAATAGATAATTTGTGTTTTACCTATGTTTTCTAAGTGTTCTTTGCAAAATCATTTGTCAGCCACAACCTACTCTACCATGGTTAGTCATAGAAGTACAAAGTAAAGTTATTTTTAATGCCTAGATAATTGCACATTGGACAAATTAAAATAGGTAAAAAAATGATGTACCATGGCTTTGATTTCTAGTTAGATGAAATAGCTCTTTTTATGCGTAGTGATTATTTTTTTATATTTTATATGCTGACGTCCTTTGCCTATTTTTCTGAGTAATTTTTTTCTTTTTTAATTGTGATAACTATTTTAAAATTAGGGAATTAATCTTCTAAGATTTATATACATTAAAATTACATTCCTGGTTTATTTTTCAATCCAATTGTAGCATTTTTAATGCATAATCCTTAAAAAATGTATGTGGCTTCTAGTTTTCTTTTTTCATATGGTTTTGCTGTATATCATTCTTAGAAAGGTTATCTATACCACCAAAATTATGATATTCATCTATATTTTATGAGTAATATTGTTTAAGATTTTATATTCAAGTATTTGATCTACCTGGAATTATTTTTGTGGATTGATAGAAGAATATATAATTCATTTTTTTCTATTGTTTAATAGAAATAGTCAGTCATTTCAAAACCACTTTATTATTCTTTCACAATTATTTTTAATTTAAACATAGTTTATATTGGTTATTATTATTGTCACAATTATATTTACTATGTCAAACACTATATTATAAAATATATGTTATATAAGTAAATATTGAAACCATTACAAATAGTTCTTCTTCTATTAATACGTATTAGTATATAATAGTCTCACATAATTTTAATGGATGTCAAGGCTTTCTATATTATTTTATGTATCTCCACAATCTAGTTTTATGTATCTTTCAAATATACTTTGATATCTTAAAAGGTGTGTCTTCCTTCTTATCTTTTTTCAGAATATTTTGAACACACTTCCATGCTTATCCTCCCAAATCAGTTTTCATATTAAAAAAAATTATTTGGGATTGTATTGCATTCAAATATTTAGTCTTCCCATTTGGAAGAAATTGTTGCTTAAGGAAAAGTATACTGTCAGTTATTCTCCATATTAATTCATTATCCCTCTGGATAGTAAAAAATCCATTTCATGACCTTGTTTAGTGTGAGCCAACTATGAATTATGAATCCAATTTCAGAAACCATGCTGAAATAACCAACTTCCAAAAGATAGCCAAAAAAGACCAAATTTCATTTTCATCCTGTGAAAAATTGGGTTGTAGATTAAGAAAATCTACTATTGATAGTAATAATGAAAACAATAATAATAAAAACATAGTGATAATGGCAAGAATAATGATATAGTATGTTAAAAGCACAGGACCTGTAAGTGAGATAGATGGCTTGCGTCCAGTCCTGACCTCTACTGCACAGTTACTAACAGTCTGGCATTGGAAAAATTACTCACTATTCTGTGTCTCAGTTAACTCACCTTTAAAATGAAGTTATTATTAAGTAGAATGATACAGGTTGGTGTTAGTTATTATTATCAATATTACTATTGTCATTAGTTATTGAGCAACTATCAGACAGTTGTCACTATACCAGAAGTACCGAATAATTTGTCTTGAGTCTTCACACATTTATGTAGGTATCTTAGAAAACAAATTAGATACCCTTCCTTCTTGTTTATCATGGTGAATATATGTAGATGCCTATATGCAGGATAGAAGCATTGCACACAGGAATAAATTCATCTAGAAGTCCATATATGCACATTAAACTTGGGATAATTATAAAACTTAATGGTATCATCTAGATTTTCTGCATTTCCCTCTCCACATATTTTTTACCAGACATATTCTAATGGGAAATCCACTCACCATCTCTTCATCCCACATTCTGTCTGCTCCCTCTTCCTTTGACATCCTCGCAGTCGAACCCTGAGGATCATTGGGAAGCAAAAGGATTTAGTCTTCAAATGGGGGGAGTAAGTGGCAAGAACACACGGAACATTTTAGAAACAGAGATTGCTTGTGATTTCTAGGGCCCTCTCCAGAGCCACTTCAAATTAAGGAGAGTAAGGAGAAAGTAAAATTATTTCCCAGCGGCTTGCTGTTCTGATTTTGTTAAAACTGCATAAAGACAAACCAGAAGCTACTCCACATCATCTTTCTTTCAAATATGTACATCATATAAGCAAATTAAACCTGTATTTGTAGTCTCATCACGCAGAGATGTGTGAGCTTTTTCCAAAGTTTTTAGGTGAAGCTTTGGGTAAGCATTGAAGAAAGGAGCATGGAACTTAGATGTGATTATAATGGAATGATTTGCTATGTCTCTGGAAAGGATGGTTGGTCTACCTCCGAGCCCTGTGCGGTGGTACATCGTGGTCACCATAATCATGGGGCATGTCTGCATATTTGTTATTTTAGGAACTTAATTTTGGCAGCTATCCAGAGTAATTTAGGTTCCGTAATCAATGTCATGATGGGCTGATACAGAAACCACCATATCAATTTAATAATTTGTATAGAAAAATACAGTGTCAAAGGAACCAAACAGTATAGTCTGCTGGTCAATATAATCTCTCCCCACAGATTAACGTGTGTAAAATGTGATTTGACATTTGGGAGGTTGCTAAGTGATGACACAATTGTATTACCCAGCTGTTGTATCCTCTTCTGTTATTTTTAGCAAGATGCTATGTCTCCCCAGCAGACCTGGTATTGGGTCTTCTTGCAGATTACCCTTTGCCTTGAAATACACTGGTAGTACAAGTATTTTGGGGTTCCCTTTTTTAAGTCTCCAAGCTGATAATCATCCTTTTCCTAATAGCATCTTTCTTAGGACAAGACAAAACAAAAAGAGTAAGAATTTGTTATTACCATTTGTATGCCAGTCTTTCTTCTATGTCGACACAACTAGAATAAAGATATTTATATAGCTCCCTGGGCACTTCCTTATTGATGATTGCTTAAGTGTTAGTCACTTCCACATTTAACTGGCCTCATTCCTCCTATCCCATTGTTCCCAGTTTCATCACAGATAGTTAACCTTTCAAGTCTCAGATATAACTTCGTATCCTGTAGTGTTGCACATATAATGATTCTGATGGGATTCATCTATATTTTAGGCAATAGATTTAATAAAATATCTGAAGCACTGAATATCTCTTGGGGATAATTGTGGGATTCCCCTACATCTGTTCACTTTTGACATTTCTTTCTCTTAATTCTTACCCTCCCATTTTCTTTCTCACTCATTGTTTTTTCTCTTTTACTCATGTACTTTCTCCTTTTTCTCCATCTAACTTCCTTCTCATACACAATATTTGCAGGTGGTGTTCAGAAAAATAACTGTTGTGTAGAGATTAAATAGTTTCTTCCTCAACATTTGCTGGGATGGAGACTCAGGAACCTTCACCAAAATTTTGTTTAAAAGGAAAAAAATAATTATAATCATGACCATCAGGAATTGGGTAATATAATAAGTTTGTGGTCATGGATATCTTAAAATCCTTGTCTCATTTAATGTAATTTAAGGTCTCAGGTGTTACCCAGAGTGATAAATATTATATCGGTCTTATAAAGGACATACTGGTTTCAGATGAAATAAGATCCTGCTGTTGAGTTTCTTGGCTGTTCATAACTGAAATTCTCCCAATGATATGATGTCTTTTTAAGTCACATTTTTAATAAATGCCTTGGGAAAAGGATGAACGACCATTTACTGAATTCTGATGTTCATTCAGTTTGTGATGGGCTGAAAGTTTCTATGAATGAGAAATTTTGAGAATGTTTTCTTCTGATGTACATATTTCTGTGGATGAGATTTGGGTTTAATTACCTAGGGCTTTATTGTAGTTCTGTCCTTTGTTACCTCAGATATACTTTCTGCCTTTATCCACTGGGTTTTTAAATACTAATAATTTCATAATGAACTCTCATACGGACATTCCAGGAAGACTCCACTATTTTCTTCCTTAAATATGCTGAGAATTCTAAAATTAATGGTGCTTTCCCCCAGTCTTTTTTTCACTCCATGACACTGACCTTGCAACCAAGCTTGGCCCCACTGAGATTATCATGGCACTTGGCACTGCGAGCTCACACGAGACATCTGCTCAGATCCAGCATGGGACTGAAACTAAGGGAAGTTAGAACAGAGGAATCTTGCATAAGTGGTTGGATCAGTCGCTGATCCAGTAACAGTCAGTGGTTGGATCAGGGTTGAAAACATTTTTAAATGAATGAATCACTGCAAATTGCCAAAGTTTAACATATTTAAAGGTGGGGTTGCTTTTTACCCTGTATGGCATTAAAAGTCACATATCATGAAGTGATGTCATTTCTGTGTGGCAGTAAGTGAGGCTCTTTTCTGTTTCAGAGAAGTTTCTAGGCCAAGCATGGATTCATACCACTTCTGTCCCATCCCGTGACCATGTCACATGCACTTGAGATGTTTTATTCTGAATGACACCCAACATAGACATCTAGGTACAATTATAAACTGTGCAGAATTGACTGAGATTGTCATTTCTATGTCATATTTTTGGCCATGATACCATTTCCACTTAAATTCCTGTCACTACAGGTGCATTGGATACAGAAGAAAATCATTCATTACTTTTCCCCCCTTTTGGATGTTTTAAAAAATATTTTCTTTTACTTCTTAAGATTATTTAAAAACCAACTGAGTCAAAATAATGTCTGAAAAAGTTGAAAAAAATTTTTAATCTTATGAAATCATTTTGGAATTATACAGTGGAGATGAACATATAACTTTGTGGATATAATAAAAGCCACTGGATTGTACACTTTAAAAAGGTAAGCTTCATGGGAATACATGCATAATTGATAAATGTATTACTTTAAAAAAGGTAAGGAACTCCTGTTGGCTTTGCCTTCAGGACAGCTTGCAGAGTTTGACAACCTAGTACCTGCATAGCTACCTCCCTGCCTGGGATTGAGCATCTCACCTGCTTGACCTGTTTACACTCTTCCCTTTTCCTGCCCACAACAGTCTTCTTTCAACACAACTATGTCCATAATTCTTTTAAGAGTCAGGTTATTCCTGTGTACAAACCCCTCTAAGGGATCCCTGTTTTATTCAGAGTAAAAGCCAATGTAAGCCTGCTCCTGAACCCTCCCCTCCAAGCCCTGCCCTGGTTCCCTCCTGCCCTGGAGCCTCCTGACTTGGCTCCAGCCAGCTGAGCTCACCAAGCATGCATCACCTCAGGACATTGTCACGGGCTGTTTCTCTGCTTGAAATCTCATTCTTCCCAACAGCTTCATAACTAACCCTCTTACCACCAATAAGTTTTGCCTCAACATCATTTTCTCAGACAGGCCCACCCTGAACACCTTATTTAAAATAGCACCGTGTCTGGCCAAGCCCTTACTCCTCACCTGTAAGGTCACATCTTCCCTGTTGGCCCCTTCTTTTCTCCATGGCACTGACTGGTTCATGACATGCTTATGTGATTGACTTATTTGTCATATTTATCCCTGTTCCTCTCTCTCTCATTATTTCTCCACAAGAATGCATGTTTTATGAGGACAGAGTTCTTTTTATTTCTTCACAGGTTCATTCCATGAGCCTAAAACAGTGTTCCTGGTGCATAGGTGCTCAATATGAAGGTTTGTTGAATGAAATAAATGCATAAAAGCTTAGTATCTAGGAATTCTCAATCTGGAGGTACTATAGCCCCAGAGGATTGATGAGTCCCTGATTTATGCAATACTTTGCATGTAGTATTTGTTTGTACATTTTTCCCCTGGAAAAAATATGCATAGTCCTCATCAGATTCTCAGAAAAAAACATGATCCAAAAATTGTATGTAGTGTTGCTTATAACTCCTATCCATGCTCTTAATTGGATTTTTAAAATAGATTTTATTTTTTGAGCAGTTTCAGATTCACAGAAAAATTGAAACAGAAGGCACAGAGATTTCCTGCCTAACTTCTGTTTCCACGCATGCACAGCCTTCCCAGCTGTTGGATTTTGTTTCGGGTCAGACCTAATAATGCTTACATTTGTGTTGTATTGAATGTATTACTATGTTAGGAGTCAGTCCACTCTGAATCATTTATTTATTTCCAAGCCTTTTTGCCTAGAAAAGAGCTTCTCAAAATCTGAGGTGCAGAACATTCACCAGGAGATCAGAATAAGATCGGATCCTGATTCACGGAGCTCTGGAAGCCAGGGCCCTTCTTTTCCTAACAAGCTCTCCGGAAATAGAATCTCCACTCCAAGTAGGTCCGAGTCCGATCTGCATCCTAGGGATCAGCCCAATCTGAGCATTTGTTAAGAAATGTCAGCTCTCAGGCCGCTCTCCAGATCTTCTGAGTCAAAACTTGCATTTTAATTAGATCCTAGGCAATTTTCATATGCACGTTCAAGTTTGAAAAACACTAATCTAGAGCAATGCTTCTCAGCCTGGGCTGTCAATGGAATTGCTCAGGGAACTTTAAAAAAAAGGTGCTTGGGTCTCACTGGAATGATGAAATTAGAATCGGTGGAGGGGAGATCCTGAAAATTAGTGGTTTTATTTAAGCACCTAGAATGAGTCCTTTTCTACCAAATACACAGTACAAATGAATGTCCAACGCTTGGCACCAAAAAGATGTAAATTCCAGAAAGGAGACTGAAAAAAGAGAAAATGTGACTTTCACAAACACTGGGTATCCAATGGCATCAGACTCCTAATAGCAGCATGAGCGAAATGATGGAGAAGCAGTGTCTTTAACATGGAAGAAGGTATTTCTGACTCAACCTCTGTACCAATGTACACGACCAACCCGCTACAATGGGAGACTAGAGATGTTCAGCTGTATCTGCCCTTCTCGGAAACTATTGGAAGAATATCCTCACCAGAAGAGAGGGATAAATCAAGACAGAGAAAGATACGGGGTCGTATACAAACAGAAGGCTGAGGGCCTTTTCAGAATGACATATATATGCACACACAGGTACACACACACACACAAGAAGAAGAAATAGATATGGATGCACATGCAAAATATCTATGTATACATAAAACTAATGAACAGAGGCAGTTGTTACCACCCCAACTTTTTTTTGGAAATGCCCATTAAATTACAATCAGTGGCTTGGTTTTTAATAATGTCTACCATGGTATATTAATACAAGCACCGAATATCAATTTAACAAACAATTGTGTATTATTGTATTGAAGATGGGAGGAGGATACATGAATGATTTAAGAGAGGAATAATATGTAGAAACAGATAATATATAACTAAAACTGAGATAAGGTAGTAGCAGGTTTCTTGGAAACCCAGAGGTAAATAAGAGATGAGACCGCTACATGGAGAGCTTGTCTCAGGGAACAGAAATCAGGATTGAGGTGGAGTTGGGAAAGAGCTTTGCCTCTTAAAAAAAAAAAGGTGTCATACTACGAACATGGAATTAGCCTTAAGAAAAATACAAATCAGATCTTTTAAAAAAGTGTGAGCCCATTAATCATTTCAGCTCACAGGATTTATTGAACATTTACGTTAATTGTTGAGTGGAGCATAGAGAAGACTGACCATAGACCCCGCCCAGTTGTCATTATAGTGTCACCACTGTAGTTCTCATCCACAGTATCTATTCCAGACTATGTTATTTTAGTTGCGTTAGGTTGCATTTCATAATGTGTTTGCTTACAGCCTCTGTTTCCTACCTGACCATGAACATTTTGAAGGTTCTGTATTTTATGCAGCTTCTCTTTTGAACACCTCATATAGAGAAGCAGCTCAAAAAACATTGCTTGAAGGTAACTGGCAGTTTATAAATTCAAGGCATAGCCTTGAATAAACCTGACATCACAGATGGCTGAGAACCTTTTTAAAAAATACAAAGGTCTTTAGCTTTCTGAGAATCTGACTTAGATGATATGCTATGGACACCAGGAATATGTATTGTTTAAAAGATCAACACATGATGCAGAGGGACAGCCGGCCAAGAGCCATTGAAGTGGTGCATTTGCATGTCCTGAGAGCTGTGAGCTCTGGGATTCTGAAAGCAAGAGTTGTTTTGATAGGGAAACTCAGAGGAGCCAGTGCTGGGAACAGAGGTTCCAAACTGGACCCCTGTGAAATGGACCTTTGTACTGGTGGCTCTGGCCCATTGTTGCCAGTACCCATTGCCATTTAAAGTATGAGTTCTTAGACTTACCCTGAGGCTCTATTGAAAATATCACAGCTCCATTGTCTAATGGAGTATTTTCTCATTATGTTTTTTATCCAGATGGGTTACAGCAGGTTTCTCCCTCGCCTCAAAATTAGTTCTATGCTCCTCCTTGTACCTTGAGAATTTTTTCCCCTGCAAACACCAGAGAAAAAATGGGCTGGTGTTCAAAAATTAATGAGAGCTGCTCCTGGCTCTAACCACTCCTCACTAAAGTTATCACCTCATGCACAAGCCATTAACCACCCTGAGCTGTGTCTCCAGGTATTAAATGAAATAATGATAACTGACTCTTTTATAGGGTTGTTATGAGTATCCAATGAGGTAGGGGTGGAAAAGCCTGAATTAATTTCAAATGTCTATGGACTTAAGGCAATTTTGTTATTGATTATTGTTTCAATGTTGTTTCCCTGTTTCATCATCATGCTAACATTTATTCTTCAAAACTTGGTTGTGCAGATTTAGCTATTAGGAGGATTGCTTGGTAATTCACCTGAAAAGAGGAAACTAGAACTAAGTGGTGATTTCATGTATAGTCATATGAGAATAACTATGACTAAATCATCAAGATCAAGGTTGTGAGGGCAGATTGATAATTTATCTCAGTGAATTTAAACATCTTACAATTCGGATTAGGTATTATCTTTGTAAAAACCAAAAATGGAAAAGAGTGGTCAAATGCAGTTGCTGCTGAACAATATAACTTTACATTTTGCTACATTTTAACGAAGTTCCAAGAAATAATTTGTGGAGTAAAAAAATTAATGACATAGGAAATTCATACACCTAAACAGCATGTAGAATATTAGAAAGCTGGTGGGTACAGTGGGAGGATAATTTTATCTTTATCTTTCCTTAATCTTTATTTGTGTACATTTCAAATGAATGCAAAGATTCTGTTTATTGTCATGGACAGATGTAAAGCTTCATAAACCTGTAACAAAGAGTAGTTCACTTCTCTATAACATAACAGAAAAAATTCAGGGAAACTAATTTAAAGTGAAATGGAAGCATTTGTTTAAACTTCCAATTTAAACATTCATCATCTGCAAGGAGCTAATTTCAGACTCTCATCAAAAAACCCAGAAAACTCAAACTGTGAGTCTTTAAAGTCAGAAGAATACTAACAGTAATCTGCTGGAGTCAGATATGATGACCTACTTTTCAGTGGTCATTTAATGTAACAGTCATAAAAATGACATTTTCTATCATAGCAAACTTGAGCTAAGTCATTTTTTAGGAATATTTTAGTTCTGAGAGGTAAGAGAAACACTTCTCTATAGCATGTATATTTCACCCAGGTGGGCTCAGGGATAATATCACCCTATTTTTAAAGAAAAAGTTGGATTGTGCTATTTTGGTAACACCTGTTGTTAGGCACTATCCTCCTTTCTCTCCTGCAAGGTCTTCCCTGGCTACAGGGAAAGGAAAAAAGTAATTTTATTATTCTTCAAAATTGCTGTCTATGGTGCTTTCATAAACATCGGAAGTAAACTACAGTTGTGGAAAGGCATTGTGGAAAGTATGGGGAAAGGAAAAAGTATCGCTCATAGTAATAGACATCTTTTTCAAACACAAAAGGCTCTTACCTATTCCTGACTTTCTGAAAAGGCTGTCTCCCTATAGCATTTCAGGCCATGGAGAGCTGTGCCTCAAAACCAACCTACACAGGAAGGCGTCCCTCGGATTGCTTGAGTTCCTCTTAGAATTTGCCAGAGAAAATACAGATGCCCAGTTAAATCGGAATTTCAGACAAAAGGCAATTTTTAAAATAAAAGTATTTCCTTTTTTCTCTGAAATTCCGATTTCACTGGGCTAAATTTCAATCATTTACTTTAATAATTTACTTCTAAATTTAATTACACTTGGCTTAGTATTGCTTTCATTGAAAGTAACCTTTAGGGTATTAAATAGTATTTTCTGTGGACTATTTCACCAGAGCAGTGTTTCTATTAACAGATCCCACATGTTATACTTGCCATTGTAAAGTGATTCCAGATGCCAGCCAGTATCAGTGGAAATGTAATGAGGTAGCCAGAATTCTAAAAGGGCTACCATCTAAAAGTGGGATGAGGGTTTTGGAATTGTTTTCCACAATCACTATGTGTCTTATGTGTCGGGGTGTGGCTGTGAGGGTTACTTCCCGACAGGAAGTAGCCGCTCCTGTGTCAGAGTGTGTGTAGGCATCTCATGTGGACTGAGAGAGCCGAACAGGTGTGTGGACAAGAGATTGTGGGCTCACTGTACTGACAAGCCTTCTAGATTAAGACTGCGTTTCTTTCCTCTTTTTTCCCTTTTTGCTTTTTGTTGTGACACCAAGTACAGCCAGACCACAGGGAGAAGACGACACATCATGTGGGACTGAGCAGAATGTCCCACCGAGGACGGTTTAACTGCTGTCAGAATGATGGCGAAGGATGAGGATGGACCAGACCTAAGCTTTCTGTGCTCTTGAACGATTACTACAAACCAAAAGGGATTCCGTCACTATCAGTGTTGTGAGAATTTGTCATGAGAGATTCTAAGTAGATGATTTAATTTAGGCAGCATCCAGTGATATTGCTAAATTAATCTGAAAACTCCTATTAGAATAAGCATATTTAAATTGTTTATCTCAGCATCTAGAGCTATCCAATTTCTTAAGAAATGAGCATCCTTTTATGAGTTAGAATGACAGTTGGTGGCAGACATGACCGGACTCGTTCAAGGCTTCAGGTCTGTTCCAGTGCGGAAGACCTGAAATTGGTCTTGTCTGCCGCTATGGGGCAATTAGTTCAGGCTTTGTTTTAACTTACTCTTTTTATCTGGAATAGTTTTAGATTTACGGAAAGGTTGTATAAGATAGTACAAAGACTTCTATATACTCTACACCCCATTCTCCCTAACGTTCCGTAAACCATGGGAGTCTCCATAAAGGGCAGTGGCCGTAGGAGAAGAGCCTGGGGGAACAGTCCACGCAGCAATTCACCTGGGCAGCGAGAATAGAATGAGTCTCTCCTCCATGGCGGGTGAGTAGAGGGATGCAACGAAGAGGGTATACTTTAAAAAAAAAAAATTCCAAATTCCAGGATGGCTGACTCCCCTGTACAAACTGCAAAGGCCCTGTGGTTGTCAGCAGGAGAGTGCGGGCCATGTGAGGGGAGGAGGAAGAGGAGACAGGAGAGCTGCAGTGTGAGCCAACTCCACAGGGAAAGCAATCGGGGAGGTTTGCAGTACCTGCAACGAATAGGATATTTGAGGGAGAGGAATCTACGGTCAAGCGGAATTTCAGGAATCTTCCATTGGATGGGCCGAGTGAACCACTGCATCGTGTCCTTACAGAAACCTATGTTAAAAATAAACAATATTTCAAGGCTTAGGAAGCTCACGACTAGGTTTCTGTAGAGAATAACAGGCTAAGACTGGACCAGGAAGAGGCGCTGGTTTTATAAAGATTGTAGATTGCTAGTAATTTGTGAGATACATTGAAAAAGAAATTGTTTTTCCCAACACAAAATGTCTAATATACCACAGTTATTAAGAATTTAAATTAACCTTGTCTGAAAGCCAATGGTATAGGAAAAGACGTAAATATCTAAAGTCGTTAGCACCTTAACTGCATCTGTAAATATTAGACCACCTGAGCCTAAATGATGACACTGTTTTCACACATAGTAAAAAATTCAGAGGCAGAGTGGGCCTCAACTATTTTTATTTATTTCATTGTTTGTCCATTTCCCAGTTATGCTATGATTTTAGTCAGCTTTGTAGGAAGCTTGTTTCCCTTGCTGTCACTATATACTTGCTGTAGCAACTGGGGGTGAGTGAAATATAATGGCTAATTTGGTTACATGGCTATTCCAGGACCAAAAATAACAACCAGGGAAATAATGCTGGGTTTGGCTTAAACTAATTAGAAGCTTCCCCTGGATGGGGCCATGTTCCCTTGAATCACATACAAAATCCAGAGTTCAGTAAAAACCCATTTGGAGGGAATCAGACCTATCTATCAGTAAAAACGTCTCCATGTTCCATTTCACGCTGATGAAGTGTTCTTCAATTCCTCTCATTTCTCAGATTCTTGAGAAAGGGGAAGAATTTATCTAAACCCAACTGCTGCTATCACAAGTCAATGGACTCCAGTCTAAATACTCAACTGTTAATTCCAATGTAAAATAAGGAGAGTTTATGCAGCCTACATTATTTTATATTAACATGCCTTTACCACCTGTTTGCCTCATTTCAACTGAAAAGAACAGCTGCATTTTCCTGTTGGTGTTTTCATCTGGCATCACTGCAAACAGCAGCTCCAAGTAGAGTATAGCGTTTCCTAAGCAGGCGAGCCAGCACAGCTGGCCAACCCCACAGTGTTATTTCATACTTCATTTAACTTGCTACTGTGATTTCACAGGGCCAGTGTGTTTGGGGAAACAAACTATAACCAAATAAAAAAAAAAATCAGAAACAAAGATTTAGTTTTTTTCTTTCTAGAATTGAACTCAAGACACCTTCAGTAATTTTCTTTCAGAGATTAAGGTCACATGATCTCTTAATCAGGAAAATGTAAAGAATACAATAAATTGATCAGCTAGAACAAAATCAAAGTGGTCTGAAGTCTGAACTACTTGACTTCATCAAATACTCCTGAAAAGTCAAAATTGAATGGATCTAACAATGATTCTCATAAAAACTGCCTTTTCTTACACTGTAAAATTTACATTTAAAAAACTGCCTTTCTTTGCTTTGTGAAACTTTTCCAGCAGCTGTTGTATATTCATTTTCAATCGCTGCTGTAAAAAATCATCACAATTTTAAGACTTACGGCCACGCAGGTATATTGCCTTTCAGTTCTGGAGGTCAGAAGTCAGAATGGGTCACGTGGGTGAAAATCAAGATAGTGGTAGGGCTGTGCTTCTCCCACAGGCTCTGGGGCAGAATGTGCCCCCTTGGCTGTTCCTGTTTCTTCAGGCTTCCTGAATTCCTCGACCTGCGTGCTGGGCCTTCCTCCACCTTCAAAGGCAGCAGTGGCTGATCCAGGCTTTCCAAGCTGGTTTACTCTGATACCCTCTGGCCGCCTCTTTCATTCCTCACCTCGCTCCCTTCTCCCTACCGACTTTGTCAAACTGCCCCAGTTCTCCTCCTGCACATCTGCCTTCCTGTTTAGCCTCTCAGACCTTGGAGGGAAGATTGGAACCTGGTCATTTTTGTACTCAGTATTTCATATGTGCTGAACAGATATTGGCTAAGTTATTCAAAGAATAAATTACAAATTCAACTTAAAATTCCCAAAGTATGTCAGAAATAAATTTTAATGCTAGTGTTGACCAGCGGGCTTTGCAGTTCATGCCTCCAGCACATTTTGCTTTGAAACTACAGGTGATGGTGCGTGCTCGCCACTTGCAGTTTGAAGTCCAAATGAATAACAATGAGTAACAAGAACAATTGGAATGTAAATTATGGACACAGGTCGTGGATTATGTTTGGCTCACAGTGTTATTTTGAGCACACATGACTCCGCTTGGCACACTAATGCTTAACAAATGGATGTCACAGAATGAATAAATGCATTTCCACTAAAGAGGTCTCTTATATGATGGAATATGATTTTGAGTTTTTTCTATTTTTTTTCCTTCTTTTGTGAGCTAAAATACAATTAAATCATAAGTAGTTTAACATTTCAGAGCAGAAAAATTTCCAACACTTTATGTAATCTGCCCTGCAACTACCCTTCTGCATTGGTGCTTTCGTTCATTGATCATTGATCAACCGAGGTTACATACTGCTGTAAATGGCAAACACCTCAGACACTATGAGCCTCAGGAAAGCCCTGCCTGGCAAAGTCCCAACCTGGCGAAGGGCCCTGCCTAATAGGATTGGCCACTTTGCCTGCCAGAATATTAAGTAGCGAGACTAGTACGTATTTTAGAAATGTATTAACTCTTGAGGAGACATTCTCTAACAGGAGTTGAATAAAGACAACAGAGATTTTCATTTGTTAATTTGTCTATTTTAGAATGAATGGACTCATACTTAAGGAGTTTTTATTTGGTATCATTTACTGTTTCAATCCAACTAGAAATATTTATGATATTAGCATGAAAACACTGGATAATTTAGTGAATTAGTAATTTAAAAAATCTTTTTTAGTAATTTGCATATCTCATTTATCTCTACAGGCTATCTTCCCTGAATTATCCTAATTATCTTTTTTTATGTCATTAAAGCTACGAACAAAGTTTTAGAACAAAGTGTCTGTCTTCCAAATGAGCAATTACAAAAATGTGATAGAAGGGAAATGTTTTTTTTTAGTAGGACCCAAGAACATAAGGTAATGGTCTGAGAATATGACTTTCATTCAACATTTTCACTTTTTTGACCCGCTATTTTGGCATTACTTGCCTTTTACACCAGCAGACAACATAGGGTGTATTCCAGGAGGGTGCATCATTTCTCCATTTTGTTGCTGAGCCAAATGCGTGCACAATGAAAGTAAGTTGGGCATTTTTAAAAGATGCATAACTTACCCAAGGTTTTCATTCTTCTTTAGTCATAAACTGATCTCTGTCTTCTTATTCCATGGTTATTCTTAACTCAGTGAAAATCTAGGGTTCACAACTCTTAATAATTTTATAATTGTAGGTCTCATGAAGAATTTTTGTATATAGGGAAAGGTTTTTTTTAGTGATTTAATGTACAGGTTCACAATAGTTCTATAGCTAATTAACAGTAATAGAATCCTTGATGTCTAAAATGACACCCTTAATCTAGAGGACCTAGGCATAGAGACATAGTTTTATTGTGGTTCCTGGTGCAGATCAAGTCCTTACTACATATAAAGTAAATAATTCATTTCTCACCAAGTTTTACATTCTATTTTTATACACATAAGAGTGTACAGAAATAAATGAAGGCATTTTTATGTGAATGGAAAAGAAGAGGATAGAGAGTTACCTTTTTTCTAGGTAGGAGCTTTCCAGAGCAGAGGATGCACTGGGTGGAAGCATTCTCCCAACAGTTTCACCAAGGATATAAAAACTTCAACTCTTACCAACAGTGAATGAAGTCAAATTTTAGTTCAGTTTACCCAGTTGGAAACTAGGAACCTCAACAGTGCCTCTGGTGCTGGCTAAAGGCCTTGAAATCAGAGGCAGTCCTTGACTTATTCCCTAGTCATTTACGGGAAGCTGCCCCAAAACAAAAAGAAATGACAACAATGGAAGTGCTACTGGGTGCCAACTTGACTAAGTCATTTGACAATAAATAACTTAGCAGTGATTGTCTAACGGCAGAAGACAGTCAGTGTTTGAAACATTGGCAGTGCAGGGACTTAGAGATTCCACGATGGCAGAATAGCTTGTGTCAGATTAACCCTTCTGCTAACAGAAATGATAAACTTTAGACCAAATATAAAAAGCGACTATTTGAAAGTAGTGGAGAGTGATAGGGAAGGCGGAAACCAGAGGAGCTGCAAACCTTGGAAGAAGGGAAAGCCAGGGGGTGAGGCCCACAGTTAGACGGCCTTCCACCTAGGGCTCTCCCAAGTCCATTGGGGGGGAAGCGGGCCAGAGCTCAGGCACAGCAGCTGTCTCATCGGGCTGAGAAGTTAGAGAGCAGAGTTCAGGGGCTCCACGAGCAGTAAGAAAGTGAGGGGAGCCATTCTGGAAAGCTCTTTTTCCAGCTGTGACCAACCTTGCATGCATGTGCAGATCAATACTCACACTCCAGCGTGTCCCTCTGCAGATCTCGTAGGCTTCCTCTCTGGGCAGCACCCTACACTCCAGGGTTTTGCCCTGTGAAGTGTAGCCACTGTGATCTCCCTGCGCTCCAACTCGGTGATATTGCCCTTTCTCTGTGTGGTATTGAAGCTCCCCAGGCAGGCCGTTAGCTGGGCCACTTGTAGGGCCCACCTCCCTTGTTTCCCTTAGCTCAGGGATCACTGATCTTCTCTGCTAATTGTCTAGTTTCTACTGCCTTATTCTCTCTCTTTGCTTCTTCAGAGACACCAATTAGGTGTATGTTAGACCACTTATGTTTGCCCTACATCCTTTACATGCTCTTTTCTTCTTTTTTCCAGTGCCTTGTGTGTTTCAATTTGAGCAATTTCTATTACCATATCTTCAAGTTCACCGATTATTTCTTTAGCTCTGTCAAATTTATTGCTGAACCATTGAAGGAATTCATTCTTTCCCCCCATTCACACTTAGCCTTTCTATCCTTCTGCTGAAATTCTCAAACTGCTCATACACAATATCCTCTTTTCTACTACATCTTTAACATAGTAATCATAGTTATTTTCAGTTCTCTCTCTCATAGTTTGAACAACTAGGTGATCTCTAAGTCTGGTTTTGTTGATGGTCATGTGTCTTGACAGTGGGTTGTTTTTCCTCCATTTTTGTATGTCTCTACTATATTGAGTGTATCTCAGTCAAAAGCTGTTAATCTAACACTAGATTTAAAAATGCTAAGGCCACTTTGCATTTTATGAATAAATTCCACTTTGCCATAATATACTGTTCTTATACATTTCTGGATTCAATTTTCTCACTTCTTTTAGAATGATCTGAATTTCAGAATCAATTTCTGTTTTACATATAAAAATTTATTCATATTTTTATTTTAGGTCAATATTGCTGCTATTTTTTTCTGGGAATTTAAACATTTTATATAAATTATGAAATGCATTGACATAGTTATTCATATTACACTCAATTGTTTCATATCACTTATACCCATACGGAGGTAGATATTTCTTGTTTTATGTTTCCAGTATTGGTAATCTGAGCCATCTCTCTCTCTCTCTATCTGTTTCTCTGTCTTCTCTTTCTCTGTCTCTCTCTCCCCTCCTTCTCTCTCTCTTCTCCCTTTTCTTCTCTATCCTCTCTTCCTCTCCTAGAATAGCCTTGCCTGGAGACTTATACAATACACTATTGTTTTAAAAACGAGTATTTTGTATTTTTTGCTTTTCTCCATTGTGCATTTGCTTTCTGTTTCACTGGTTTTTGCTCTTTTTTGTATTATTCCTTCTACATTCTTTGAGTTATTTGCCATTCTTTTTCTAAATTCTTGAGATGAATAAAGATCATCAATTTTTCAACATTATGCAACTATAACTATGCACCTCAGGCTTTTTCCTTTAATCATTGTTTAGTTATACATCCTGCACATTTAATTTGCCTTTTTTTCATAATTATTTATGTTAAATATTTTCTAACATTCATTAATTGCTTCTTATAATCTAAGACTGTTTAGATGTGTATTTCTTTACACATCTAGTATCATTCAATTTAATTTTAACAAAAAAACATTTAATTTTTTAAACTTTTTGTTATTGATATATTTTCTGTGGTATGGAAACATACCCTGAATTGATATAACCCTTTCAAATTACCAACCTTGCTTAACAGAGCTTCATATGGGTAATTTTTATAAATGTTCTTTGCGTTCTTGAAAATAATGTATATTCCATGCTATACAGTTTCATCTGGGACACATGCATGAATGGAGATGTTCACATTTTTTATACATTTCTTACTTTTCCATTTTTAGTTGAATCCCAGTTACTGAGAGAGGTGTGGTAAAATTTCCTAGTTAAACTGTGATTTTTATCTATTTATCCTTTTTAGTTCTATCAAATTTAATATATTTGCATATTTATGTGTCAACATATTTTGAGGATTTTTCATCACCTGCATAATAATTAAGACAAATGATATAGATAGAGGTAATTATTGGTTTCAGCAATATGGAACCATTGGTAACCTTAACAAAATCAGTTTTATTGTTATGGTAAGAACTAAGGCTAACTGGAGTGCAGTCAAGACAGTAAAAGGAGACCTACAGAGATAGAAGTTATAGACAGCTGTATTCAAAGATTTGTTATTAAATAGGCGTATAGAAATGTGATGGTGGCTGGAGAAGAAATGTGAGAGCAAGGCGGGTTTTGTGTGTGTGTGTGTGTGTGTGTATTTAAAGAGGGTATTTTTACAGCATATTTTTATGCCAATGGGGATGATAGGATAGAGAAAAATGTGACAAAAAGAGAGAGGACTAATTGCAAAAGCGTCCTGGGGAGCATCTGGAACCCTATATACATGGTGAACAGTTCATCTATTAACAGAAGGGAAAGAAGATACATGGACACATATGAGCAGATCAGTTTTGTGAAGACATGTAGAAGTTTCTTCTTGTTTCTCTTTTCTCAGGGAAATAAGAAGGGTCATCACTGAACATGAGGAGAGGAGAGGTTCTTGAGGATTGAGAAGAGAAGAGTATATATAGTAGTTTACTGAGATGGAGACTAAATCTCTGGGAACATGTCTACGATGACAAGGCGTCAGTGAGGGCCTCCTTGAGGATGGTGGTTATGAAGTAAAGGTGGAAGTGGCTTCATGTCCCTGAAAGAGAGACGCCTGAGCAGTGGAGGAGGAATATTCTAAAAATCTTCGGGCAGGGCACAAGATGCTTTCCTTCTTTCTGGAAGAAAGTTCTGCTCCTCCTGTGGAAGCTTAGCATGCTGGGGTCACCTCCCATGTGCCTCAATTCAGTGTCATTTGCCAATCCGTAGGTTTTGTGATGACTGTAAATTTCCTGCACATCTGGAAACCAATCACCTCCCAGCCATAGTTCTGAGTGTTATAAGGTCTTGATTTTTTTGTTTCAGTGGGAAGTTAGGCAAGACTGAGCAGGTGATTTTAACAGATGTCATTTCAACTAGAAAGAGTGAGAAGACTTTTGTTATCCACCCGATGACACCTTTCTGCTTTGTGAAAATGTGTCACATTCTCTCGCAGAAATATCACATGTGCTCACCATCATTTTTTTCTATTTTGCGCCTGCTTGTGTCCTTTTTACTGAATCTCTAAATACCACTTTGACCATGAGGCTCCCAGAGCTGCTGTCGTGGAATCCGTTTGAATCTCAGGGTCATCTGAAAGTTATCTCTCCTTCATGGGAAGACGGCTCTGTTTTTGTGCTAACTTAAAGCGTCTGAAAAACTAATTTATGTGATCGATTAAAATGCCAGCAAAAACACCCTAGGCACAGTCATTTCACATGGCACAACAGATTTCCAAAATAAAACAGCTTTTATTTCAACATAATATCCTTGGGAGGATCAGATACTCTTTGGCTATTAAGTCCTTCACACATCATTAATTCCCAAGCAAGAAGGTGATAAATCTCACCACAAAACGAGTTCAGTGCACATAGGAGAAAAAAAAAATAGAGCTCAGATGATATCTGACTTGATCACAGACTGAGGCACATTTAAAAATAAATACTAATTTTAGAGAGAAATTCCAGTTGGTAAGGAAAATGTAATCCCTGTAGAGGCTACACAAGCTATAAGTTCAAACCCCACCTCACCATTCTGCTCCCTGTCTCCATGTCAACCAGTCCAGCTGGAGTCCCTACTTTAAGCTTTCCATGAGGACAGGTTGTCCATGTGTTTCCTGGATTCAATATGCATACTTAGAAGCAAGCATGGTTGTTGGTTACATCCTTGATAATTACCTGTTCTCGTTGAGGGATGTCTGGGTAGAGTTTTCATTTTGGACCAAGACAGATAGAACCGAGTGGCAGGACATATTCCAGCTCATGAGACACTGCAGCACTGACCACTTAGAGCTCAAAGCCTGCCATAGGTTGAATCCCCAAAACTTTTCCAAAGAAGAAACATTTGTTGGCAGTGAGGCCTGGGATGGAAGATCTGAGAGCAAAATAGGATGAGAAAGCCTGTGTTATTGGTGATTTTCTGGATATCTTTCTTTAGATGAGACTTTAGAAGGGCTAATAGTGTCAGGAAAACTATCAGCCTCCTTCAAAATGCTGTCTTTCAAAGGTTATGTTTTAAGGACCAATATAAAATATTCAGCAAAACAGAAAAAAATGTTGCTCTGGTAACCGTTGTAGAATATTCCTCCCTGATGACATTTTAAAGGCAGAACCAACTTCCACATACACATGATTTTTAAAAACCTTAAAGAAAAACCAAGCTGAAAACTTTCATTTTTGTATTCAAGCCATTGCTACCCAAATGGGAAAAATGAAAATTATGATGCAAGCAGATACATTTCACTTCCTTCAAGTTGATTTCTGACAAAATGGTTGCTCACTAAAATATAATGAAAAAAAATGTTCTGTAGCTCAAATAACTAGAATCAGCCTTAATGGGAGAGAGTGCAAGATAAATGAAAAATTCAATTGTGGAAAGTTAGTAAAAGAAATATGAGTCCACAAAAAAGAAAACACTATTCTTGAGTTTGCATTCACATCATCGAGCAAGTCTTGTCCCATTTCAATTCTGCAAATCTCTTTAGCACCAGCTGTGTTATACCAGCCATGGACCTCAGCACAATTACTCAAGATGATAACAAAATTAAGTTATCCTAGCAGGGAAACCAAGTAAGCTGACAAGAATGAACCTATTTGTCCTCATGAGTCTTTGTGCAATCCAGACTACCCTGCAAAATGAAAAACTTAGCAGATCTAGTAGTGTGACATGAGAGACTGTCAGGAGAAGGATATAAAGGAAACCTACAGTAGACTTGTAGATATTGTGACACATGCAGCTTGGAAAGTTGCCAAAGGTATTTCATTATATTATTGTGAACATAAGTGAGACTGTTGTTCAATACTCAATTCCATCTGGGAAATATAAGAAAGAAACATCTCTAATGGTGTGTGTCTTAGCAATTTGTTTCCGTGAAAATATGCTGCTTTCTGTTGCTAATTGTGCTGAGCTGAGATCCCATAACTCATATAAAATGTAAAGCAGCTACTGATTGGCCCTGGTATCTATTATTAAACACTGGGGCAGCCACACACCCCATTTTGATGCAGTTTGTTCATTTATTCATTCAGCCAAAATTGATAATCTTTTCTAAGGCAACCTTTTCTGTAAGCATTTAAGGAAGCCATGATCATTTTTAAATGGTTAACATTAAAATAAATTTGCAAATATGACTTTATAACTGAAGATACCAACACATATCTGCTCTTTATTTAACATTATTTTCCTTCATATGTTTTTGTTAGTTCTCATGTAACTTTAAAAATATTGGTCTATGCAAATTTTTCTCTTTATTAAATGTTTAGACTTGTACACAATGTCACCCTTTATCAATCTGTTCAGTTCTGTTTCTCAGAGTGTGAAAACACAAACACATTTTATAAGCTTACAGAGAGTTCAAACCGAAACACTCTGGAACTGTAAAAAATGCAATAAAAGTGAAAGGGAAAAAACGTATTTGCCTTTGGCCGCATCCCCCAACTCTGGGTTTTTTTTTTCTCTCTTATTAAACATGTTGCCTCTATAATTGGACGAAGTCTATTTAGACTCCAGACATTTCTGGCTAGTCTAGCACGTTGTTTTGTTATTTTGCATTAAAGTACAATTTTTCTGAATTTAAGTGTAGTACTTATTCCTTGTAGAAACCTTGGATAATACAGGAAGTTACCAAAAAACCCTGCTACTTTCAGCCTTTAAATACAATTTAGAAAGTTCTCATTTTCCTGAGGTAATTGGTACTGGAAAAATGATGCAAACAAAATCCAATTAAAATGAGAACTAGCATATTACTGTAGTGAGGGTGCCACATTTAGTAATAAAGACAGAATACCCAGCTAAGTTTGAATGTCAGAGAAACAACAAATAATATTCTTAGTATTTTAGATACTAAAATTTTTTATCATTTAGATGAAAATCAAATTATAACTGAGTATCCTGTCTTTATACGACAATCCTTCAATACTTAGGAAAAAGGCTGTTTGTAACTTGGTTTAAAAGTATATACAAATTATACCTTGTATATAATCAAAAGTTTCAATGTAGTTGTAATAATGTGTTAATTCTTCAAAAAATCATGTGTTGATTTTTTTTTTCCTTTTGGGGGTAATTTTCACCTCAAAACTGTATGTAAATGTAATAAGACATCTTTTTGCTTTACATCCTATTCCCCCAAATAAAACACTATCTGAATAGATTTTACTAATATGGGATGACCCTTTACCTTCTGATACTTACACTGTTTTCCATTTAAGCACTGATGGCTGTGTCATCCATGGACACTTTGCTTTCTCCAGTGGTTATTTAGTTAAATTCTCCTGCATACTTAGTTGCTCACGGCGTTCTTTTGATGTGAACTGCCTTCTCTATCTTGTACTTTTTCAGGAAATCTTGCATCATTTACAAGTCTTCAATTTTACTTTTCAATTTCTTTGCTTTGTTCTTGCCATTTTGGAAATGCCCTATAACGCGTTTCATTCTTTTCAACTGCTAATACATGAATATATACGATTATTTATTTAAACAGTCCTGTAGCAAGATTAGCAAGAGACTGATGAACAAAGCTATTAATTCAGTGAGCAGAAGACCAACTGTTTTAATCAAGGAGGAATGTTGAGAAGGTACTAGTGTTTTAAAATGAAAATTAGTGATGCTTTTCTTGGCATTATGATTTGCTTCCCTTCAACCCTCATATCTGATTTGAAAATTTTTATAGTAGTGAAAAATAATCTTACAAAAACCCCCTCATACTGCTATTGTTGACAGTCTCTTGAGAATCCTTTCCAGAATTTTTGACACATACTAAAGTATGTGTGTGTGTGTGTGTGTGTGTGTGTGTATTTGTGTGTAGCTGTGTAACATTTGGCCAGCATATCTGGGTAGGGTGGGGGTATACATGTGTTTACATGTGTGTGCACTTGTGTGTATGTATTTATGCTTCTGTTTAAATGTATAATAAACAAACAGTAGCCTCCTATATACACACAGCTCTATACTTTCTCTTCTTTACTATCATCATAAAAAGCAGTGCTGTTCTTTTCAACTGTTAATATATTACATGAATGTATATTATTATTTATTTAAACAGTCCTCCCTGGTGAAGAAAATTTGCCTATTTATAAACAATAATTTATACTCTTGCACATCTCACACATGTGAAAATGTATTTACATGATAATTTCCTAGAAATGAAATTGCTAGGTCTATAAATTAGGGATTGAATTCAGCTGTGAATAATAGCAGACACAATATAGTCTGAACTCAAGAGCTTAACCTCTCCTTTCAAAGGAATCCGTGGGAAGGCAGTACAGGACCGGATGCCGGAATAAGGTTCTCATCAGGGACCGGATGCCGGAATAGGGGTCTCATCAGGGACCAGATCAACTCTCTGGCTCCTCCATATACTCAGATTATGGCTTGCAACTTCAAGGTCACCTCGGGATTCATATCTATGTAACTCCAACCATCAGGTCCAAATTTCCAGCTCTGTCCAGTGGAATCAGATCTTTTTAAGGGAATTTTCTGCTAGTCATACAATAAATATTCCATTTGTATTTCATTACCTAGAACTTTGCCACATTACCAAGCTTAGGAGCCAGGAAGTTTGGGAAATGTAGTCCTCATTGCAGGCACTGAAATCTAGGTTCTGCTAATGACAAGAAAAGAAGAGACAGTGTGTAAGTAGTTATAAACCTCTGATGTACTTTAACAAAGGGTGTGTGGGTTTTAAATTTTGATGGCTATTTCATAAGGGTGACAATTTTCTTGAAATTATAAGAAGAAATAATGCATATAGCACCTATTTCATAATATTCTCCTATCAGCACATATTAGCATTGAAGAATTTTGGTAACCTATTAGGAGAAAAATGATATTTCAGTGCTTTTTATTGCATTCTTCATTCCATCAATGAGAATGAATATCTTATTGCAGGAATATAGCCATTTGTATGTCCCTTTCTGTGAATTTTCAGTATATGTCTGTCATATTTTGTTTTTGGACAGTGATCTGTTTCTTAACAGTTGGTAAGAGTTCTTTATATACATGAGGGAAATTATGATATTTTTTGCAGCCGTTTTGTGTATGTATAGGGGTGTGTGTGTATGTATTATGAATATTTTCTGGATACTGTTTTGCTCCATTGATCTATTATCTATATTTATGCCAATATCACTCTCTTTTAATGATTGTAGATTTATAACAAGTGTTAGGTGAGATAGGCTAATTCCTCAAGCTTTTTTCTTATTTTACATAGTTTGTGTATTTTAAATCTTTTATTATGAATTTAACAATCAGGGTATCCATAGTAGTGAAAAAAAGTTAGGATTTTGATTATAATTTAGAATTTTAAGAGGTTGACATCTTCACTTCAGTCTTCCAGCTCAAAAGTATGATATACCGGTTCATTTATTTAGTTTCTTAACTTTTCTCATGTTTTGTAGTTTTTAAGTATAGCAATCTTTTACATTTTTCATTATATTTATTCCCAGCTTTCTAACAATTTTTGGTGCTATTACTAATAGTTCTGTCTGTATAATTTCATTTCTTATTTTTAGTATAAAGAAATACAATGGATTTTTGTATACTGAACTTGTAGTGAGGTCTTGCTGAATTTGTTTATTAAATTATTTTTTAGATCCATTTGCATATTTTCTACATATATGTCAATTGAGAATAGACCTTCTTCAATATTTATGCCTTGTCTTTCTAGCATTAGTGCATTGCCTTGGGATTGCTCATATAATATTGTATATAATTGATAAAAGAAACATTCTTGACTTGTTTCTGATCTTATTCAGAAAGTAGTCAGTGTTTTCTTGTTAACTATAATGATAGCTGTCAGTTTTATTTAGATGCCTTTATCAGATGGATGGAAGTTTCCTTCAACTCCTAGTTTGCTGATTAGCTTTGTGTTTGTGTGTGAACATGTATTAGACATTGCCAAATGATCTTTTATTTTTTTCTCATTTTCTTTTCCATGGAGTACATTTCTCTGACTGAATTTGTATGTTAAACTAAATTTGCACTCCTGGAATCAACTCAACTCTGTGTGTGTGTGTGTGTGTGTGTGTGTGTGTGTACACGCTGATACAACCTGAAGGACTTTCATTTGTTGTTGAATCCAATTTGCTCATACATTGCTGAACATTCTTGTGTATATTTGTGAGGACAATTGATCTGTAATTTTCTTCCTTTGTCATGTACTTGTTTGGTTCTGATTTTGGGGGATGCTGACATCCTCAAGACAGTTAAGAAGTGTTTCTTTTTCCAGTATTTTATTTTTCTGACGTATGCCACAGTTTGGGCCTCTTTGAGGAGCTGTGGGGAAAGCAGGAAGGTGTGCCTTTCTCTCGTGAGGCTTGCCATTCAGTCAATGTCATTAAGAGTGTCATTAGCTATAAATTTGCTAAAATGATCTTTATAAGCTTTAGGTAGTTCCCTACTTTGCTACAACAAAATTTTTTTCCCCTTAATGAGTGAGTGTTAAATTTTGTCAGATAATTCCTCATGTATTTAAATGACCACGTAGTTACTTTCACTTATTCTCTTAAAATAATGTTCAACCCACCAGACTTTCATTTCTAGGATAAACCCTCCTACATCATGATGTATTTTCCCATTGATAGGTTTCTGGATGTTCTGTGAGTTTAGTATAGTATTACCAAAGTAGCACAGACTGGGCCATATTTTTAAAATTATTATTTGATTTTATTTGCTTAGATTGCTCATATTCTTTTACATCGACAGAGACTTGTTTAATGACTCATATATGTTCTATCTTAGTGAATGTTTCATAAGTATTTGAAAAGAAAGTGTATTTTGCTATCTTTGGGCAGAAGTGTTCTACAAATGGCAATTTCGATCAGGTTCATTGATAATGTTCAAATCCTCTGTATCTTTGTTTATTGTCTATACAACACAAGTGAAATCTTTGACTGTGATTGTGTTTTTGTCTATTTTTCCTTGCAGTTATAACAGTTTTTGCTTCCTATATTTTGACGTTCTGCTATTCACTGCTTAAACATTTAAGGCTGTTATGTATTCCTGATGAACTGAAGCATTTAACATTATAAAACGATCTTCTTTATACCATATACTATTCTTTGCTCTAATATCTATGTGTTTGGTATTAATATATCCATTCATTCTAGAATTATTACATTCTAACCAACAAAGTAGACCTGTGTCTACACAGCACCCTCACCATCATTGAGAATTATCATCTTTCAAAGATCCACTCTTTTGGTAGTAAAAAATGATATTTTTTGTGTTAATCTGTAGTAACTATAAATGAATTTTAACACCACTTTGTGTTTATTTTAGGCATTTATATTTTTACTTATTAATCCTGTATTCATTTTGCCTATCTTTCTATGGAAGTTTAATTGTTTTTCTAATTGGTTTGCTTGATTATTGATCTTGTAGTTCTAAGAGATATGGCACATAAATTTCCAATATTTTGCTATGTCTTTTAATTTCTGTGGTTTTAAGGTTTTATTATCTGTAGGTAAATAAATTTGTGATGTTCTTTGTAGTATATTTTATTGCTTATCTGCCTTCATACAAAACTAATTTCAAGAATGTGTTAATTTCTGTTTTCTTAAAGTTATTTTTAGTCCTAACACATCAATCCATCTGGATTCTGAATTATGTTAATATGTTTCTAGTAGCAACACAATTTATATGATTAGTAGATTTTGGTATTTGGGAGCACAGTGTGGATAAACCTAACATCATGAAATAGCACTTTAAACTGAACCTAAAATTTTAGAAAATCTTAAACATGACACTATCTTTTGTTGTCACACAGAGCAAGGGGCATACTCTTTCATCAATATTATTCATGGACCTGAATTGAATTTTGCTTTATTGAAAATTCAGGCTAAAAGTTCCAGCAAGTTTTGGTCTCTCTATTCTCATTACTCCTTCTTCTGTTCACCAATGAATGACATTGATGAATGACCTGAAGGGCCAGTTGGTCTGCATTTTCATGCTTGAGTCAATGGCTTGCGTGAGTTCCCTGCATTGAGTATAGGAGCTGCCGAAACAGCAATAGAGAAAAATAAGATGTATACAGATACCATGAACATCTCTACCTTCATATAAGCTATTTTACTTCAACTTCAACTAACACTTTGGATTGATTTTAGTTATTGATAGCTTATTATGTGTAGCCAGCTTCCTAAGAGCATTATTAGGACTATCTCATTATATATTCCCAACAGCCTTTGAAGACAAATAGTCTGTATTGTTTCCATAATACAGATGGGAAGTGATAAGATATGCTATCCTATAGTAGGAAATTATGTATGGAAAATAGTAATACATAATATAATATAACATGATTATACAATATTATGGTTACAATTGTATTTATCCTTTAAAAATGCTTTGTAAGGAGGAGAATAGTTAGCATGCTGACTTAAATATTTGGAGTATAAATGCTGTGTTTAACTTTTCTCAATTATCAATAAAAGGAAATAATTCATAAGAATAGGGTTCAGAAATGAAATAAAGGACTGATAATATTTGCAAATAAGCCAAGGGCACCTTTTGGATTCAGTAAAGTGGAACAAAGCTATCCATAAATATTAAACCATATATGTACCATTATTTGAGTCTCCAATTAATGTTAATAATATTATTTCCTGAAAGTCTACATACCAATAAAACCAGCGCTTAATCGGAGTAGAGAAACTGTACTTGAGCTGGCTCCATCATGATGGTGTGTCTCTAAGGACACATCTGTGGATAGTTTGAGGATAAGAACAGAGTACTTGCAAAAAAGACAAATATCTCAGCCTTCAAGTTTGTGAGCATTATAGACTTCATTTATCTCCCACAGATTTGGGCAATGAGGAAAAATTAAGTACTCAAAGTCTCTATACTCCTCATGTTGTCTAAATACATGATCAGTCACAGGGATGAAAGGACAGCATAGAGAATATAGTCAATAATTCCGTAACATCTTTCTGTGTTGACAAATAGTAACTACACTAGATGGGGTAGCATTTAACAATGTAGCTAACTGTCCAATCACTACAGTGTGTATTTGAAACCAATATAATATTATATATCCACACTACTTCAATAAAAATAAATAAATACACCCTTTAGTGAAATAACAGAGTTGAGAATTGTTGAGCTCAATTGCCTGGTGTGGTAGGGTTTGCAAATTAGCTGGGGCAGCCAGCAGTAGGCCGCCTCCTGCTTCCAGGGCTTGACTAGGTCTCTGCCAACATCGTAAAGGGCAGCCCCGACCAAGATAATCAACAAGAAAGCGAGGTGTAGAGTAGGTAATTATTTGTACAAGCTCAAAAAATGAGCAAGAGCAGGAGCCAGTTAGTTGGGCCATCTGACCCCTCAGCCCGCCTTCTTTTTTAAAAAATTTTTTATTAAGGTATGATTGATATACACTCTTATGAAGGTTTCACATGAAAAAACAATGTGGTTACTACATTTACCCATGTTATCAAGTCCCCCCCACACCCCAATGCAGTCACTGTCCATCAGTGCAGCAAGATGCCACAGATCCACTATGTGCCTTCTCTGTGCTACACTGTTCTCCCCGTGACCCCACACACCATGTGCACTAAACATAACACCCCTCAGTCCCCTTCTCCCTCCCTCCCCACCCGCCCTCCCACATCCCTCCCCTTTGGTAACCACTAGTTCCTTCTTGGAGTCTCTGAGTCTGCTGCTATTTTGTTCCTTCAGTTTTGCCTTATCGTTATACTCTGCAAATGAGAGAAATCACTTTCAGCCCACCTTCTTCACTAGTAGGCTATACCACCTTCTTGGGCTCCCAACAGGCAGGGAAGCACCACCAAGTATAAGTTTCTGTGAGCTTCTTGAAAGTCAATTGGCACTGACTTCAAGCCCCCAAGAAACCCATGACTAATGGGATCCCTTTGGAATACTGAAGAAAAAGATGTACCAAATATATCTCAGTCTGATGATTTTACTTACACAGTACATTCATTTCTTTGTTATTTTTCCACGTCTCCATGCTTAAAGTATACCACATCTTCAAGGCCTATCTACAGTGTAACTGTGGTTGGGAAACTAATCCCCTTACATTTCTTTTCCCACATACACTTTCAAATTGCCATGTGGTTCCAACTTTGGAAGTTGGAAAGAGAAAATGAAAAATTACAGAATAACAAAATGACACTTTTACAACAACAATTAACTAGAAAATGATTTGCTAATTCTAGCGGAGTTTTATTAATAGAAAATTTTCTAAAACATCATGCTCCATTCCTGCTACTATAAAAATCATCAAAAGTCATGGTTCTAGTCAAAGTCAATTAATACTTGGTTAAAGCATTTACAAGAGATACTTATCTGTAGTATTAATTCATGAGGGAACATTTTAATATGCCATTTTTATACGTCTTAATATTGTACAAGAGATTTCATACAGTTGTAGTGACCAAAACCAAGAATATTTCCCTGTAAGTTTTCATGTCATCGGTGTGTAAATCATCATCATTATGGGTTAAAAATGAAGTGACTGTTCAGTAATTTCAGGGCAATGGGATTGCTGATCTTTACCTCTTTCCATGGATTTACCACAAATCTAAAGATTGTGATTTAAAAGAACCTATGAGACTCTTGTATGGCCTGGTGCATATTTATTGAATCTCAGCTTGAAAACAGCATCATATTTAAACAACAACAGAGCCCATACTTGTTTTCTTCCCTCAGCCAGATGGTGTATCATCTTGGGAAATGGTGTAACCTGTCACAGTGCATAAGTGTGATCTTCTGTGAAAAATTCTGTGAGCTTGGGACACTATCTGTAGAGGCCACATGCTGTCTCTCATTATCCCAAATAATTAAAATTTTGTATTTTTCCCAACAGCACACCATTGAGATGAACAATTAAGAATCACTGACCTAGAGTCAGTCAGGGAAGCATAAGAATTTGATAGAAAGGAACATTTTCTCATTTTTTCTATCATATTAACATCCATCTACCTCAAGATGCTAAGATTTAGAGAAAAAATTTGCTCTCAAGTAGCCCCAAACCAAAAAAATACTATAACTGTACATATGGAGAAAATATGTGCTTTTAGGCTGGCATATAGACTTTCTTTTTTTGGATCAGCAAAATTCATAAAGCCTCAAGATTATATGTTAAAGGTGACTTTCTTAAAATAGGATGGAGTTTTGAGACAAAGGGCTGTGTTCTTGGAGTCAAAACGTCAGAGTTCATGTTGTATTTCTGCCATTTCTTCTATGACTTTCAACAGACAACTTCCGCTTTCTATCATCTATGAAGCAAATGGTGACTTTAAGAAAAAATCTAAACCTCAGGATCGGTGTGAAGATTAAATGAGACAATCTATGGGGAGCAATTTATAAGCAGCTAAAATGATACTCACATGGATTATTATTTTAAAAAGAAGGAAAGCAGCATATTTTTTTCTTGTATATCCTTCTGTTTTCCTGTTTTATGCTAAGAAAAACAGTTTTATGTTAAAAAACATTTTAATAATTTACCAATTGTTACAGTCAGTGCCCAGCCAGGGGAATAGAAAACAACCACTTTAGGTCTTTCAAGCAAGGAGGGGTGTAGTGCAGGGAACTGGTTACCCAAGTTGTCCGAAGCGCTGGGGAAGTGAATGGGGCAGAGAGGCCACTAGAAGAGCCCAAGAGAGTGGTTTATCCAGAGGTGAAAGCTCACACATGCCTGGGGGCTGGAGTCGGGCTGTCTCTCGGAAATGTCCTTGCTGCTGTCTTGCCCTTAAACGGCACCCATGGAGCTGAGCAGGAGCTCAGGAGCTTACACACCTCTGTGCCCAACCCCTAGAGGCACTCCCAGTCTGTCCCTCTGTTCCTCTTCCGAGGTCCTACCACTGACCTTCCGAGGTCAGTACCTACCACTGGCAGATCCAGCCTAGCTAGCAAGGAAGTCTGGGAAATGCAATAAGGGGTCACCTTAGTCTTTGTCTAGGAATTTCCACCCACCCGGAATCAGAGTCTTGACTGGAATGAGGGCCAACATGCCACACATATGCCATGCAATTATCTGGTAAGTCAATCAAACGCACTTAGTTTAAGGCTATGGCCCATGTGGAAAATTTAGCCTAAACAATTAGTAAAGAAAGGTCACATTCTTACACTTATTGTGGACAAGTACGTCTTACCAAAATGTTTGAAATGTGGATAGATTTTAGACTTTGAACAAGTTCTTCTGACAACGTGATCCGTGGATCAACCCACCAGAAGCTTGTGGTGTAATAAAACAGAAAATATTAAAAGCAGTTTTCCAGACTCTACTCTAGATGTGCCGAATCAGAATCCCCGATGATGGACTCAGATACCCGTGCCTTAGCGAAGCTTCCTTTGGTGACTGGAACAGTCAGTGTTGCTGCAGAATAGGCTTCCATTCTAGTTTTTTCCAGCACAGAAGAATGAACTGCAGGAAATTGCTTGTACAGGTGTTATGTGTAGTGGTTGAGAAATAATCATCAGTGGTCAGGTTATGCTGTGGCTTGAATCCTGTCCCCTTCCAAATTCATATGTGGAAGCCCTAACCCCGTCCGTATATGACTTCATTGGAGATAGGATCTTTAAGGTTCCCTGAAGCCCTCAGGGTGGAGCCCTGATCCGACAGAACTGGTGTCCTCATAAAAAAATGACATCACTGGCTTCCGTCTCAGCTGGATCCTGAGACTGCGCTCTTCCTTACCCAGTGACTAACGTTGACTTTCTCACACAAACTTTTTGCAGCCCCTGCTTGGTGAATTCTCTTCTCAGGCTCCACTTACTTTGCAATGATGCCTGACACCCTCTGTTCTAGAAATGTGGTTGGGAGGCACTCACAGAAGTCGATGGCCAGAAGGCACTTCTTGTCAGTCCTGTCTCCATAGCAGCCACCCACAGAATGCTGCAGCTTTTAGAGGGAGCTGAGGTTGTGCCATGCGTACAGCTGCCCTCGTGGCTCCGAAGGGAGCAGCTGGTGTCACAGCCGATGCCAAAATTCAACCCAACCCACTGCAAGGGAAGAGCTGCCCAGCAGTTCTGTTTGGTGCTTAGTGAGACATTATTTTCTCCCTCCAACCACCTAATATAAAGATCACACAATGAATCCTAAGTGTCTTTCATGAACATACCCATTGTTACGGTCTGAATGTTTGTGCTCCCCACCTAAATTCATACGTGGAAGTTCTAATCCCCAAAGATGATAGTATTAGGAGCTCGGGTCTCTGAGAGGTTCTTAAATCATGAAGGGGATTGAATGGGATTTGTATCTTGTAAAAGAGACAACACACAGCTCCCTAAACCCTTCAACTACTTGAGGACACAGCAAGAAGCATGCAGTCTGGAGGCCAAAGAGACCTTGATCTTGGGCTTCAGGACTATGAGCAATAAATTTCTGTTGTTTATAATTTCTCCAATCTATGGTATTTGTTACAGCAGCCTGAACATAGTGAGATACCCATCGTCAACTCTTTGCTTTTGGCCAAGGCAATTAAAGCCCATTGAAAACCCACAGGGGCAACCTGGGAGGTGCCCTTTCTAACCCCCATCTGCCCTGCCTTCCTCGCAGAATCCTGCTCCCTTGCTCCAAGTTGCTGTTTTCTAAATTGCACCTGCTCTTTTTTCTTCAAAGAAGGTTTGCGTGCCCATTCTCTAACTCACGCTTCAGCAAGTAATCCCAGAACTAGCCAACTCCTTAGGGATCCTTCCTTAGCCTTTGTCAATAAGAACTGTAAATGATTGAGGCTGTTTTTCTTGACAAAAGTCTCTTAACCCTCTCCTCCATTCTTAGTGTTTTCCTGATTTCCAAGAACACTGCTTGGGGAAAGAGTCTTTAAAGAAACCTTATTGAAAGCAGAATAGGGACATAATTGAGGGCCATGATAACTCAGAGGACGAATAAAGGTGAGCAGCTTTGTTCTCTGTTTTATCTAAGACCAAAAAAAGCTCGGGAACCACTTCCCTTCATGCCCTTCAGAAGTGCCAGCAATGTAGGTCGGCCACCAAACCAGTAATGTAACTGATTTTTGTATATTGACCCCGTGACCAGTGACTTTCTAAATTAACTTCTAACTCTAATGGTTAATAGGTAGATTATTTTGGATGTCTAGATTATATCCAATCACAGGTTCTGGAAAAATGATACTTTTCATTCCTTGTTGCCATACCCTTTATTCATTTCTCTTGCCTTATTGCACTTGTTAGACTCTTTAATATAAATTATAATACACGTGGCTCTCGTAGACACCATTTTATCTTTCCTTTCTCAGGATAAAGCTTTTAATATTTTACCACTTAAGTGTGACATTTCCTGTATGCGTCTGGAAAATGCTTTTTATCAGATTGATGAAGTGCCTTTCTATTTTTAACCTACTTTCTTGAATGTATGTTGACTTTCTTCAAATAAGTGATATTTATATATATACATACATATATATAATTTTTTTATATTAAACAAATGTAGGACTTTGCCTTTATTCAAGTGTGGAAAATTATAGTGGATTTAGTGAATTTACTAATGAATTCCTTCATCCATGGAATTCCACCACTTAGTGACATCTTATGCATGTATATATGTATCAGTTATCTATCTCTCTATCTTTTATCTATAAAATTTTCAGTCAGTTTGAGAAAATTACCAATCTTTCATAACATCTTTCAGCAACTAGAAAGAGAACAAGCAAGCACTTTGTAACAATTCCATTTCCTTCTGGCTTATACCATGTTGAAATATCAACTTTTATACTTTGTTATTTCTGTGAATGTATTTGTGTGTGTGTGTGTGTGTGTTCTGGTTGCTTTTACAATGTTGTCTTTGTCTTTAGCATCCAATAATTTCCCTATGTTTTAGCCGGAGGTGCTTCTCTCCAAATTTATCTTGCTGGGATAGTTTAGAAATTCATGTAACACAGCTTAATATCTTATACAAGTTTTAGAAATTGTCCTGGCCGTTATGTCTTCAAGTATTGCTTATGCCTCATTTCTCCCACCTTTTCCTCTAGGAATCCAGCTATAAGAGTAGCAGACTTTTCACCATGTCCCATGTGTCTTTTAGGCTCCTGTTTTTGGTATCTCTCACCTTATTTGGTTTCTTTGTACTGTAGTGTGGATATTTTCAATTAATCTATTGTTAAAAGCTGGGTTGTGTGTTCTAAAATCCATATGTTGAAGCCCTAACCCCTATAGCCTCAGAATCTGACTATATAGGACCTTTGCAGAAGTGATTAAGCTAAAATGAGACCATTACGGTGGGCCTTAAGCCAATCTGACATATGTTCTTGAAAGAAAAGAACATTTTGACATGCAAAGAGACATCAAGGGAGCATGTATATGAATAAAAAAGATCTTGTGAGGTCCTAGCGAGAAAGTGACCATCTACCAATCAAGGAGAGAGGCCTCAAAGGAGACAAAACCTACTGACACCTGGATCTTAGATTTCTAGCACCAGAATCGTAAGAAAATAAATTTCTCTTGTTTAAGTTTCCTCGTCAATGACATTTTGTTATGGTAGCCTTAGCAAACTAAAAGATCTATGCTCTCCATTTTGCTAATTCTCTCTCTAGTCCTACCTATTCTCTTTTAAAATTACTTTTTATATTAAAAATATTATATAAAAATTTAATAAAATTAAAATGATTTATTTAATTCTTACTTTATTTCACTTTGGAATTTAAAAGCTGTCATGCACTTTTCTTCCATTTTTTCTCAGGGATAATTTTCATTACCCAGAAAAAGAATTTGGATGTATCATTAAACTACTGGTTCTATTCATGCAATGTTAATGTGATCATAGAAAGTACAGATTGTCCTTGTGCATGGCCACAGATGATTCACTGGATTCTAAGGTAATCCCACAAAAGTTGCAAATTATTTTACTTGTAATATTCTGTATGCATTTGCTTTTTGCATGGAATAGTTTATGAAGACTGCATGGGCAATGAAATAGCTATCATTTTACTGGGTTTGGAGATAGTTGAAAATTTTTGCAGTTTAGTTTATGAGTTACTTAATCATACCAATATCTAAGATATTTAGGGAAATGTTAATATTTTGCAAAACACTTGACAGATTAAATAGACTATAAAACTGTTGAATATTATTTACTTTTCTACTGTCTCACATGCTTGAAAATGTAGAGCTATGCTGTCCACAACTACCAGCAAGGTAGGTAGTAAGGACTTGGACAATGAATACCTTAGTTGTGAGAAAAAAAAAATTCAAGGCCTTTGTTTTGTAGTAAGGGTCAGAATTCTGTCTATGCACTAATAGCTATGGAACTTTCCACAACTTACATACCGTTCTCTGACACTCAGTTTCTTGTAAAATGGACATTAGAGTCCAGTTTTTGTGTTACATCGTTATTTATAAATGGTATTCTACCACCTTTCCTTCATGTGTATATTATTTATTTCATCTTTTTTTAAATTGGTTATAGTCTTGGCCTCAGATATCATCTCCAAAAATAATTTTTAAGTACTCTTATGTAGGAAATAAGAGATAACAAAAAGAATATACATAGTTTGTTACCATTTGATAAGACATTAGTATGCATGTAGATAAATCACAAAGGTTGAGCAACCAGCCACAAAGGCTGTCGTCCTTAGTCCCGGCTGCTGTCACCTCCTGTGTCCCTGTCATCCCACGCTGCATAAGTAACGCACACTATGTGTTTTAATCACTAAAGACCTTTGAACAGTTGCTGAAATACCTTCTAATCAGTGGTTACACTTCTGTTTTATTTGTACTTCATTGCATGAGATTTGGGTTACTAATATTTTTAAAGCTTTCATTATTTTCCTTAGGAGGATAGAACAATTATTTATCCAAATATATTGCTAACAGAACTTTTTTGTTATAAACATCTGATTCCATTTATTATTACTATTATTATTATTATTATTATTATTAACCTAATTTTGCCAAGTGACTTTACAAACTCAGAACTGACTCTGTGTTGTGGCTAGAACATCCCAATATGGAGAAACATTTGGCCAAACCCCTGACTGACATTCACATTATTATTATTATTGTTATTTTCATTATGATCATGATGAGTTTTACTTGCCATTTTACCTCCCCTTTCTTTCAAAGAGGCTTTGTGGTAGCAAATTAATTCTTTATCAGAGGGAATAATAAAACCAACTACTTTTAACATTGCCATTAATTGAAATTATGTGCCAGGCAATGAGCCATTCTCTTTACTTTTACATTTTTATATTATTTTATATATTTTTTTAATTTTTACTTTTTCCAAAAAGTTCACAGGTAGCTATTACTTCCTCATTTCACAGATGAGGAGACAGATTCAGAGAGACGAACACATCTTGCCGAGTTCATCGATCATGTCAGTGGCAACACCAGGTTTAGTTTAACTTACAAACATCTGACTCAGCCATGGTCCAATGCCTCTTTCACTGAGCTATGGCAGATGAGCTTAGTACATCTCGAATCCTTACCAGAGGCCATAAAGCAGGATATTTATGAATAATGTCTGAATTGTTAGGCACCAGACACTCTGGGGCTAGATGGGTCCTATACTGATATAATGAGGGCACTCACTCACAGCAAATATCCCTTCCACTGCTTTCTCTTAAGTTGGTGCTTTCCAAATTCATATTCATTCTTTTTTCTTATTATAAAGGTAATATGTGATCAATGTGAAAACTATGTAAACAACAAAAAGCTCACCAGAGGTAATCATCACTTCATTTGGTATACTTAGTTCAGTCTTTTACTCATAATATAAAGAAGTATTTAATTTGGCATAAAATATATAAAGACACACATATGCATATTTGTAATTAAATAATATGTATCATTTTGTGTCCTGCATTTCCCACTTCATTATTCTACAAAAGTGTTACGATATGGTTATTTTATATCTGTCATAAAAGTTCATGACATTTATTTAACACTTTCATTTGAACTGGAGCATATGTCTGTTTTAGAAAACTGAAAATGTTGCAAAGTTAGCTTCTTTACATTTTTTTCTATATTATTTTAAAATGTCTGGTGAAAATCTTTGTTTAAAAATGCTTGAATGCATATTGCTTATATCTTAGGATAGAAGTGACATTTTAATCTATATGCTGATAAAAATGTTTAGCTTAGTATGTCACCTAAAAATTAAAAAGCATCCACTAGATGAATAGAAATCAAATGTTTATCTTTTAAACCCTAGTGGGAATAAATTAATAAGGAAAAATCACAAGGACTATATGGGATGGTGTTGAGCATCTTAAAGTTAGGAGAAAGAGGCAGAGGCTGGTAAATTTTTGCAGGAGGAACTTTGAGAAATTCTGCTCCTGTATCCTCAAAAGACAGGGTGGTAATGAACTGAGGAAGGGGTCCTCCTCATCCTACTTGCTCTCATGGCGCTCTGGCATCCCAGGGATGCAAGGTCAAGAGCATTCAGAGGTAACACCCTTGGTACACATATCTGGCTTCTGCAAGTGGACTTTTGAGCAGGAATGGAAATGAAGTCAAATAGAAGTACAGGCGTCCCTGACCATCTGAAAGCAGAGTGTTCCTATAGAATATTTCATAAGCCAAAACAGCTAAAAACAAAGAAGCAATTACCATTCATTTGTATGGAAATTTTTTTTAGCATTCCCAGAACCCCAAAATAACCTCTCTTAGGTTTTACCGATAACTTAGGACACATCTTGCTAACAGATGCAGAAAATGAAGCTAGATAAAGCACAGATGCTCCTAGACACAGTTCGAAGCTGTGGCCCCTTGAGGCTGAGCTGCTGTGTGGTTCCTGGGGGCAGAGGCTGCCGGGGCCCCTCTGGCTGCTGGTCCAGGCATTTGCTGTGTCTCCAGTGGAAGGCTGCAAAACAAAGGATGAATGCGCTTTTCGCTTTTTGCCTCTTCTCCTAAAAGAGAAACTGTTCTGTGGATTTCTTTTGGTTAATGAGAAGAGGTTCTAGTGTAGGTCTTTCCTAAAAGCAAGGCGGCATAACGCAAACTTTGGAAAAGATATGGTATCCTGTAGATAAAAGCGTGGCGGGTAGGAGCTGCAGCTGGTTCTAAATATTATCAGGCTTACCTGAGTAATATCTGGATGACACTTTCAGGGTGTTGCATTTTTGCTGTTAGATGAGTTGGAGCAACCCAAGTGGTCAACATCTGGACTCCAATAGCAGGATTAAAAGTTAATAATAACTTTGCAGTATGTCTGTTCTGTGTAATACAAAATCCCTCAATGCCAGTGATGTTCCACCATTAAATGACTCTGATCCACAAAGTATTACTGGAGGCCCCAAACTTTGGAAATGCAACATTCCCTCTCAACTTCTCATACTCTTTGCCAGACCTTCAAGCAAATGAAGTATGACTAATTATTCTAATGACTAAAATGTTACTATTCTTTCCAGTTGCCATCAGCCCTTGCACAATCACCCTTTATAGTACCAATAGTGTTGACTCATTATACAAAATCCCCTGCTCAAAAAATCTCTGATTGGCTTCCTATGCCAAATTATTAAGAGTGGGTTCCTTACACTAGAATTCCAGGTGGTACATGATAGAACTCAAGCATACTTTTTACCTTCTTCTTCCACAATTTTCCTTTTCCCACTTGGAAAATCCCCAACTGTATTTGTCCTCCAAAGAAGAACAGATGATACAGATATAAATAGAAATAGAGATAAAGATTCTATGGCATTGCCTCATGTGATTGTAGAAGCTTGATAGGTTCAGAATCTGCATGGTTGAAGGGCAAGTTGGAGACCCAAGGAAGAGCTGATGTTTCAGCCAGACTGTGAAGCAGCTTAGAGGCAGAATTCCCTCTTCCTTAAAGGATCTCCAGCTTTCTTCTCTTCTGGCCTTCCACTGGTTGGACGAGGTCCACCCACATTATTAAAGGTAATCTGATTTAAATGCTAATCTCATCTAAAAAACTTCTTCAGCATTTAGACTGGTATTTGACAAGATATCTGCATCCTATGGATTAGCCAAACTGACACATAAAATTAACCATAACACCAATGAACACACATGTAATTTTCTGACACTCAAATGCTTTTACGTAACTGAATTTTTGCCACTACTAACCTCACATTGGGAATGCTTTCTTTCTAATCTTTCAAACCGCTTAAGCCTACATTGAAAAGATTCCATCCTGCTGTCACTTCCTTCAGGAAGCCTTTTCTGGTCTTCCCAGTCAGCCCTTCTCTCTCCCCGAGCATTTTGCTTATATTTTACCTCTGGCAATTCGCAAAGTCACATATTGGATCCCAATCACTGATATTACATACTTCCCCTAGTAGGGTTTTTCCTTCTGGAGTGGAGGACATTTTGGTTTGTTTATCTTAATAAACAAATGCAAGGATATGTGTAGAGTCAGAAGTTAATAAGTGTGAGGTAAAAGCACAGGTCCAGTAAATCTGGTTAGGGGGCATTTTATCATCTTGCATTTGGAACTGCATTCAAAGGTCATGGGTTTGTGTAATGCTCCTTGCTTGAGTTTTAGAGTGGAAAACTTTCTACTGACTTGATAAACATCAACTCTGAGGCTTCTCAGGGGCCTGGTAGGTTCAGATCCTAAGGGGTCTGTGGTGAGGAGAGGGAAATGGGCATGAAAAAAGATTGGTCTCCCCTGCATGTGAATAGAACTGGTGACTGTGCTCCAAGCTCTGTGGGTGATGTATATCCAGACATTTTACCACCAAAACAGACATCCAAGTGAGTGTTTATAGGTCTCACTTCTATCTTCCCCAAAAAGAATCATGTAATTGTCTCTAGGGCTGCAGGAAAATATTGGGAGACAAAACCTAAAGGAAAACAAAACCTATCAACCAACCAACCAACCGGTTAGGTCATTTAATACTTGTTGATAATAACCATATAAGCGGCATGCCTGGTTATTATATTTTCAAATTTTAAAGACATTTATATATTTTAAAGTGAGAGGGCTGTGTGCTGCTCTTTATCATAAGCATTCAGTGGACTGTGTGATTATTAGTGGTAATTCTTCCCCTTCCTCCACCCCGTTCTCTATTGCTCTGGTTTTGTTTGCTTCTTTTCTTCCCAAATAAATAATGAGCTCATTGTAATTTCATCTCACGAAAATCTCCAGAGGATACCCTTCATCATGTCTGCATATATTACAGAGCCACATTTGCTTGCCGACTGGACCTGCTTCTTTTGATTAACCTGTGAAAATTCTTCAGTACAATGTTTAGAGGCAAAAGAGAAAGAAAACAGAGGGGAACAGAAGTATACAAAGCATTTT
This sequence comes from Manis javanica, assembly GCF_040802235.1. Taxonomy (NCBI): domain Eukaryota; kingdom Metazoa; phylum Chordata; class Mammalia; order Pholidota; family Manidae; genus Manis; species Manis javanica. The sequence goes on along the minus strand of NC_133167.1, from coordinate 9,624,194 downwards.
GGATTTTTTTCTGACTGAATTTTGTCTTCATGTGGGAACACAAGCCTCTCTCTGAGCTTGGATTAGGCATCAACAGTGTACGGGGGACTGTCAAAATTTTATCATGAGATGGGGACAGAGGAAGAACACCCACTTAATAATCACACAGTCCACTGAATGCTTCTGATAAAGAGCAGCATACAACTCTCTCACTTTAAAATAAATAAATGTCTTTAAAATTGAAACTACAATAAACATGCATGCTTATTATATGGTTAAGATCAACAAGTGTTACACTATTTAACAGCTTACCCTTGGAATCCCCTTGCCTCTTATCAAATGTCTGGCTTTGAAAGGAGACACGGTGTTGGTGTCATCCAGACCCACGCCAATTGTCACCAGGCATTATTTCTGATTTTTGGTGTGGGCTTTCCCACTAGTGCCATGGAATGATCTGGAGCTTGAAGACACTTTCAAGCTAGTGCTTGAGACTGAATAGAGACTGAATAAAAAACTCATCAAATGAGTTGACAGTTGCCTTTCTCAGAGTTTGGTCTTCATTTCCAAAAGGTTTTGAAGGACTGGGGTGGAGGGGAGTAGGAATATTTTCTGGGATTTCTAATATGTTTTCCAGAGCCCATCATTTCAGAAGGCAGTTGCACAGTTAGAATGGACAGGCTGCGGAACTCTGTAAGCATTGTCATTTCTGCTACTCCTGATGAAGGTGACAGTCGGCAAAGCCATCAAAGCCACCACAGCCATTCATGGTTAAAACAAAATGCCTCCGGAACTCTAAGGACATTCTGGCTCTTCTCTGTGTCCTTCCATTTTTCTCTCCTCTTTACTATGAATTAAATATGCCTGATGTTGGTGGTACTGAAACAACAGTATAAAACTACTCAACCTCTCTAAATCAGATTAATCAATCGGTTCTCAACATTTATTAGACTCCTATCTTTATAGCTCCTATTTGTAGAGGAAGAGGGGATGCCAAGGAACCCAACAGAATACGATCCTTAACATATGATCAGTGATACAGGCAAATCAACTTACGTGGACAGCGTGGTAAGACTGCTTTCTGTTCATAACCAGTTCGTCCTTTGAGATAGGATAATAGATTTCTTCTGTTTCTTCACTGACATGTCAATCTTGTGAGGTCCATATGGAGCCACCAGGATACAAGAGATAACAGCCCAGGGTAGGATGTGGTCCAGAATGAACTAAGAATAGCCACTTCTGGAAATGTGCACCAGTTCCAGGCTCAAACCAGCGACCTCACAGCAGAGCAAGTCCCAACATCTTTCTTTACCTGCTCCTTCCCAAGCAGCCATAAGCTCTTTAAAAAGTCTGATTCATTTAGATTTTGCTGGAGGTCCAATATGACCCCACAGACCACTAATTCCATTCTGAATCCATTTATCAATGTCTTTGAGAATCTTTGTAGAATAATTATCCTGCAGATGAGTAGTATCTATGCTGTAGATCTCAGACATAAGAAAAGAGAGGATGTGGAGAGGAGCATTGTCATTTCTGCTATTCCCGATGAAGGTAACAGCAGGGAGGCTCCAGGGAAGAATGACCAACACATTGATTTCATCATGGACACGTTAATGATTTAAAGGCAAGCTGGAACCTCTGGTGTTTAGTAAAAGTTTCTCAATTTGCGGATTATAAATCTCATTAAGACATCAAAATACATCTAATACCTGTGTATCCTTAGCATATAAACTGTGTGAGAACAGATGTTTATGTTGCTTGCAGCTTTAACTCCAATACTCAAGACATGATACAAGCTCTAAATATACTTACCAAACTGATGAATAAATGAGTGAATGTGTCATTATAGCTGCCGCCCTATCTTAGGGGCCGAGCTGTCAGTGGCCAGGACTAAAATACATCTTAAAAGACTGAAGAAATGGCAGGTCATCTCAAAAAAAAGAAAAAAAGACACCTTAAGGATCCTAAAGGGTAGGTAGGAGTCTAAAGACTTTCCCCTGGATTTCTATCCTCTAGTTATTTGGTTGATCATGAATCTCATCCCTTTGAAGGGATTTTACAGTTGGAATTATGGCTTCTTAAAAGGGAGAATATCTGTCATTAGCTGGTGCTGCACACAATCTAATCCCATGGGACCTCAAAAGCAGATACTGTTCTTCAAGTGGTTGCAGAAGAGGACGTCAGAAGAGGTAAGCAGAGAAGGGATGATGCCAGGGGTGATGTCAGAGGTGCTGGATGAGAGGGACTCACTGCTGGCTTTGAAGACGGAGGGAGGGAGCCACCAGCAGAGTCAGGCCTCTAGAACTGAGAATGACTCCCAGCTGATAGCCAGCAAGGAAATGGACCTCAGCCCTACAACCCCACAGACTGGATTCTGCCAATAACCGGAAGGGTCAGAATCCCTGGGCACAAATTCATCCCCAGTACTTCCAGAAAGGACCTCAACTCTGTTGAAACCTTGATTTGACACCTGTGAGACCCAGAGCAGAGAACCAACTGGGCCAGGCGGTGCTTGGTACCTGAACCTAATGTGGAGGAATTCATCAAGGAGAAAAACAGAGACGGCAAAACAAGCGTAACCAAGGTAGAAACCTTAGGATCAGAAGGGGTGATGGTGAACTCAGCTTACGACTGTAATTCAGATCTGTCAGCACAACGGGGTACGCAAAGGCACTGCTTTTGAACACAATAGAGGGAAGTAACAGCAAAAATAGAGATTTGCCCCCGCCCCCATCCTGCAACCTTGATACTTACAGTACACAGGGCCCAGAGACAGCAATGTCCAGTGGGAATGTTAAGCCACAGCAAATGTGGAAAAAGAAATGCAAATGCACCCTCCACTCATGGCTTTGGACACTCGTGCATTTACCATTGCTCGGTATTGCCATCTGAGTGCCTAATAAGTATGCCGTTGTGAGACAGGGGAGCCGCAGGGAGTAACCCCTGCCCAGTGAGAGTGCAGTGTGTGCCCTGGGGAAGGACAAAGTCTTACGGAGGCTTTAGGAATGTAGAGGAATAACAGGGTGCTTGAGGTTGGAACAATGTAACAATGTACCCTCGGCAGGGACCCAGTGATAGGGAACAGCTTGCTGACCATAGTCACATTGGCACATGAGTTTACAATAGAGTAACCGGTAGCCGGGCAACCTTTACTGAGATAGGTTACAACGTAGCTAGCATTCTGGCCGAACCAATGGGAAACTAACAGCTCCAGGCATAAAAGCCTAGACACGGAGACCCCAAGCGGCAGCCTTTCCCCTCCCTGCACCGGTGGGGAGTTCCATACTTTACCTTACACTGAATAAAACTCTCTCTGTAAATCTCCCACCTTGCTCTCTCACGCAGTTCGTTCTTTGACTCCGCGAACTAGAACCCCCGAGGAGAACCCAGCTGGAAGCATGGAGGAGGGCAAAAGAAAGGAGGAGTGGGAAGTGGTAGTGAAGTGGGGAGCCTACTGGTCTCCTTTCAGAGCACCTATAGAAATTTCTGGACCACTTCAGACATTTCCGTGGGAAGTCAAACAGATACATTAGCAGGTGGCTACAAAGGACAGCAGAACTTAAGATTACTCAGAAACTTGATGTTACTTCTGACAAAGTCAAACAAGAAAATGCCTTGGATCAAATGGTTCCTGACCAAGTAAAAGAAAGTTCAACCTGCTTCTCAATCAGTGCGACTGTAAGGCCACAGAAGATATAAAAGTAAACAAAACCAGAACCAGTAGAAAGAATTTTAAAATTCTCCATAGGAAGGAGCTGAGCAACAGGAAAGAAAGGCCACTACATAGTCAAGATGATTCTATTTGACATATTCTTTGGATGGTTAATTATAGAATTAAGGAAACTGGAAAAACAAATGATTCTTTCTTTGTGGCATATAATCACAAGCATTTGAAGTTGTTTATAATATTGGTTTATAGGTAGGAACAAAATTGAACATACTAGATTAAAAAAAAATAGTTAAGATGGACAGTGAACAAGCAACCTTCAGCTGCGGGTTTAGGTCAGGATGCAGACATCCAGACTACATCAAGATTAGCTGTGAACTTGAGCTTCAAGATACCTCTGGCACTAGTCTTGTGCAGGGTAAAGGAAACTCTTACATAACTGCCATGTCTACCATACCAAGGTGGGGATGGAGTATGAGTTCAGACAGGTGGGTAGAAGTAGGAAAAAAAAGGGTCCAATTATCAATCTAATTACCTAAGGGATTAAAATAAATTAATCATTATCTATATGTTCAAGGAAGATAAATGGCATATTAAGTTGGAAGCTAGGAGTGGACTATAGTCAATTTTAGTCATGTTGAGCTTCATGAAGTTCAGTCTTTGCTTTTATCAGTAGAAAAGAACAATATTTCTCTTTCACTGAAATACCTATCATCATTTTTCCACTTATACTTGTAAGTGTCCTCCAAGCCTTTTTTTACAGGATTTTTGGGAGGGTTTTGGCCATGTAAGATGCCCTTGGGTATGAATTCAGCTAACTCAGAATGTCCCTACACAGGTACTCACTTTCCAATCTTATCAGCAGAGAACAGGGAGTGCTTGGTCTAATTGAAAATAGCTTTCTCTCCTGTAGGTTTCAGCAAAGAGATTTTGAAGGGATGAGTCATGTAGCTTCAGGGAGAGAGAATTTAAAAGAAAACCAAGAAAGTTCTAGAATTGCAGGATTGAAAAAATTTTAATTATTTCTGTCAACAACAACAACTAAAAGTGAATACTAAAGAAAGCACTGAATTATTGGGAGATCAAGAAATGTACATGTATTTTGAGGATAAGGTTTTGCAATGACGTTGAAGACAAGGGTTTTGAAAGTCACAAAAACCTGGTTATAATTTTACCAATTTTACCACTTGCTAAATGTGTGACTTTAGGAAAGTTACTTAATTTCCCTAAACCTTAGTTTGTCATCCATAAAATAGAGATGATAATAATAAAATCCCATAAAATGTATGAGGATTCAATATGGTATTATATATAGAGTATTTAACAAAGTATCTGACAGGTAGTTAGCATTCAGAAATAAGTACCATTAGCAATGGTCATATTAATAACTATGAATTTCACAAGCCACATACTCAGAGGGGCAAAAAGAAAAACTATGTGTATCTTTACAGTTGAATTTAGTTTCCCTTTTGAATTGCTGTTGTCCATAATGGCAAAAAGCTCAATCTGGTCATTTCCAGATAAACTCAGACATTGTTCAATTTTTCATTCATTTCCAGTTCAAAGTCAACATACGGTTTTCTACTCTTTCTTCTCCCTGTAGTGGTAGTCAAGATATATCAGGATGTGGAGACAATGCATTTGTCTGTATGCTCATTCAATTAAACTTGCATTTGATTCATAATTTAGTTTTGTATAGAATAGTGGCTTGAGAGGATTACATTTCCTCAGAATTTCAAACTCTGAAAATAGTTTTTAACATTAAAAATATTTTCAATATTTCAATATTTGGTGTTGCCTAATGTGAAGTACGAACGTTGTCTGACTCTATTGTTTTGGAGGAGACAAGCGCTTTCTCCTCCTTGGAAACTTTTGGATTTATTTTTGTCTGTGAAGCTGTGAATATTCATCGCATGTCCAGGCATAGGTATGTGTTATTCATCTTGCTGAATGTTCCTTTCAGTTGGGCCATTTGAGTTTACTTTCAGCCTTGGAAAATTCTCTTGTATTTTCTTTGAAATTTCTTTGAAATTTCTCACCCATTTTCTTTATGGAGAACAACTCTGTGCATAATCTTGGTCTAAATGTCTAACCATTTTCTTAGGATAAATCCCTAGAGGTGAAAAAAATGCCCAAGAAGGTTATGCCCATTTTAGAGCAGCTCATAAGTATTACCAACTTATTCTCTTAAATGGCTGGACTAATAGTCAATTTCCAACTTAAGAATAAGTATCAGGATACTTACGTACTAAGTCTTCATACATAGTTGTTATTTTAAGGATATATTTTGAGGAACATATAATAACCTTAAAATCAAACCACTCATTTTCTCTTTCCTTAGTTCAATCACACATGAAAATAATTGTGTATGCTTGTTTTATAAATATTGTGCAGAATTTTACATCAGCGTGGGTAAAAGTAAGGTGAAAGCATGCTGAATATGTTTAGGTTTAGATTTAATTATGTTTTGGCTTAGATTATGGGTGAATTACATACAAATTTATAGTATTAGCAAGACAGACCTACAAGTATGTTTAATATTTTAAATGTATCTCCCGATACTAAATAAATTGTAGAAGTAGTTATTAGTCCCAGCTTACCAAAATATAGTAAGTTTTAAATAACCTAAGGAAAACAAAAAGATCCAGTTTCAATTATAATGGATTGAGAAGAGCCAGTTGGATCTTGCTTCCCATTTTCTGATGAAATTACTTCCTTCTGTCCCTTTGTGTACGTTTTATCCAATAAATAGGATATTTGAAAAAGTGGCTAGTGTAAAGAGTGTTTATTTAATCAGTCTTAATTTTTTTAGATAATCAAGGAGTGATACTGGTTATCTAGATAACCAAGTGAGTTGCGAATCCTCATCATCTATCTATCTATCCTTGCAAAGTCACTGATAAAGAAGGATATATGCGGGACTTCCTAAAAGGATAAAAAATGTAATCTATAAAACATTTCTGTGCTGGATAGCTTTGACCTCCTAGCTACAAGATCAAAGTGTGTACAACTCACTGATCTTTTATAGTCTTTTACCAATAGACTCTCTCTAACTTCTTATTAGGTTCGTGTCCTAAAAGGACACAGATCCTGTTGGGCGGCCCTCTCCTAAACTGTAACTGGCACGCGCCTCCTCTTCATGCCTAGTTCAAGGCTATGATAATAGCCTTTCTCTGGTTAGTCATCCCTTGATTTGCTATCCTTTCCTGGGTCTCTTTACCTCCATTCATTTTTGTAAAAAGTTTCTTTATTAAGCGATTCTCAGTTACCCTGGTGAATGTTCCATTTGTCTCTTACTAGGATTCTAACTGATACACTCCACAGAGGTTTCTGTTTAATTGATACATCTTTATTTTTTTGTTTACCTATAGGAATAGTTACAGAAACATGAAATAAAAATCACTATTCAAGAGCAAAGCAGTTTTTGCTTTAAAAATAATGTCTTGAAGCCCATTCAGGCAGTCATGTTTCTATTCTAAAAAAGAAAAAAAAATATTAATGTAAGGTATGTTCACCTAGAAGGAGGTCCTTCTATATAGTCTTCAAAAACAGGCAAATGGATGTATTTGATTTTTCCTGATGGAATTTTCTAGTACATTCATTATTACATATACACAATCAGTTAGTATATCGACATACAGCAATAATATAATGTATTCCATAGCATTCAACATTCAAATAGACAGTGAAGGGAACTGAGTATAATATGCTGTGCCCTTGACAGTGACCTTTCATTTAAGGATAAATACACAGAGGAAAAAATTACAGAGCTTTAAAATATTTGTTTTCTATTTTTGTAAGACAGATAATCACTTCAGAGAGCCATTTGACAAAATATAACAAAAGTGTACATACATATGCCCTGCAATCCAGCAATTCCATTTCTAGGGATTTGGTCATGATAAAATTCTTACACATGTACAGAAGTTATTGTGAATGAGAATATTCATTGCAGTGCAATTTGTAGTAGCAAAACAAAATCTTTCCCTCAGCAAGGTCAGGAATAAAAAAAGTGGTTCTATTAATACAATGGAATTCTATTTGCAGTATAAAACAAATGAACTAGTCTTGCATATGTCAAGTTGAATAAATCTCAAAAAAATGTCATGCTAAATGTAAAGAAACTTTGCAAAAGGTTATATATAGTGTGATACCCTTTATGCAAATGTTTAATACACATGAAAGGAAGCATGACATTTTTTAAATACTTTGGAAAAAAATGGGACTAAAAGCTAACAGTACGACTTAATGAAATAGTCTTATTTCATTCTTAAAGTTTCTGTGCTTTCCTTTTTTCTCTATAATTAATATCCCTTACTCTTCTTACACTTACTTCTGCTCTTATACTTTCTCTACCGTCACTATTTCTCCATGCACATAACCTTCAATGTCAGTATTAACTTTCTTTGTAAAATTATGTCTAATTTTCAAGACAATCAGGTGAATTAGCGTCGTTCTTGAAGACAGACATCATCACTTCACTGAAGGAGATGCTAAGCAACATACTCAAGGTCACATACCCACTAAGTTATAGAGCCAGCATGGAACAGATTTCTGATGATAAACTAGTGGTTTTTTTACTCGCCGTCCTGCATGTTAAAGCAATGTACACATGAGAGTTCTGTAAGTATTTTTATTGGCAGACATAACGATAATACCAATACCTGAATTATCAATGGTTATAAAATGCTATGTTCTAGGCAGAGATCTACATTCATTAGATATGCTGACCACTTGGTCTTCACAGCAACTCTGCAAAGCATCTACCATTATTATCTGAACTTTACAAATGAGGAACATGTGCAGAACATTTGAAATAATGTTCCAAGTCCTATAGAGAGAAGAGCAGAGCTGGGATTTGAACCCCGGCTTTCCAACCAGCCGGTCATTTTGCCTCATAAGAGCCCATTTTTGTTTAATTTCCTCCTGGTAAGAACTGATAAGTGCACACTTCCAGGAGCGGCTTTCTAATTCTGACGTGTTTTTAATGAAAACACTCTCTGAGGGCTTCTTGACACTGTTAATTTAGTACAATTTTGCCAAATTTCTCTCTCAGTATAATAAAGACATTTTTTGGCAATACAGGAAAATGACCCCTAATTGAGCCACTGTGATAATTATTTCAAAATTTTCTTTCAAGCTTTGTTTTCATCATTGATGGGCATTTTCTTACCATTTTACTTAATTTTCTTCCCTCTAAAGAAATCAGTGTAACTATTCCACACACCATGATTAAGTTGTTGACCTAAACAGATTTAAACCAATTTAAAAGACAGGAAGAAGAGAAAGAGTATTTTAAGAGCAGCAGGAGCCTTATTGGAGAATATTTATCTTGATATATTTGTAATGAAATGTAGTAATTTAGTCCTCAAAATAACTTTATAGAAAACTCATGCTGCTTTTTTTGGCAATATCAGTTGATTATGAACCCAGGCTTTATTCATAACGGGCACTATGAATTTCCTCAGGAAATGGGCCTCGGGCGCAAAGCGAACATCCAAAATTAACAAAAGGATATGCAGTGAGCAAAATGCACTCTGGTCTTGCTTCTCACACAAAGGCAACTATTATCACCAATTTTCAGGGGGTATCTCCTTAGATGAAATAAATGCCTTTATTTAGTCTTACCGTCTTGCAGTGTTCCACCTATTTTCTTTTAAACATTGAAGAATATGTCTTGGAGTTTATATACATGCATGCATATGGAGATACTTTTAATATCCACATAACACTGCATTTGTGAATGTATTCCAATCCCACTGGTCACCTATTGGTGGACATACCACTCATCTAAAGTATTTTTCTATTGCCACCAAAGCTGCAGTGAACTGGACACTTGCCAGTTTATTTATGGGATGAGTTTGCAGTGGAATTTCTGGGTAGGTAAGGAAATGAACTTTTTCATTTATTTTTATAATTAATTTCTTGCTCCTGACTGTCACCATAGGTGATAATTAAATTGCTGTTGATTATTTGTTCATATGCCTAACCTCTATTAAAATAGTCTTTGAAGGATGATGTCAATAAGTTAATAAATCATGGCATGAAGAGAAAAAATAAATTTAAATTTAATCAGTATAAGGGTAAATAACCTATGTGGGAGATATACCTTGTTATAGATGTTTTATGTAGTATGATTAAGGAGTATGTTGAATGCTGTGCCTTTTGGTACGATTAGGATATACTGAGGAGACAATTAGACTCATGATAATACTCGGCAAAGAAGAACATGGCTGGAATTGTCCACATGATAGAGAGGGCCACGGAGATTTTATAGTGTGGCACCCTGAGAGAAGATGGGACTGCTGGGCATTGGCGAAGTTTTTGCAGAAGAGAAAGCTGGGGAACATTTGTGGAAGGATAGGGCTGGGAATCAAAGGGGACACTGTTAGTACCTTGGGCACAGCCTGGTTTCTCCCACCTATGTAGACGTGGCCAGCACAGAGAGGCCAAGCCCCTGGGAATCCAAATGAGCCTTGATTACTTTCTGTTATCATAATTGCGCAATGAAAACCTGAGATTGGGTGACACTGGAGTTCCTTTACTGGTGGCTTCTGTAAGTTTGGTGCAGGTTGTTAGCACTTGTGACAAGCCATTACCCCGACTGCCGTCTCTGCTCATTATGGCTGCCAGAAAGTGTGAGGTCGCCCTAACTGGGTAGGAGAGGGACGGATGTTCTTTTTTCATTGACTTGCCTCTTGGGATGCAGTGGAGCTCTCTACTGACCCAGATCATCACAGATCCAGGCCACTACTGATATTTCTAACATCCAATAATACCCTATTTGCTACCCCACATTTTTCTCTATGCCCCTAAAAGCCATCTATGTTGTTCCCGAGACGTCTTTGGCTAGGCTACAGAGGTAGAAAGTGGTTTCAAGTGTTTTGCCAAGCACTATTTGGTTGCATTTTTTATCAGAGATCTGGGGTCAAAGGGTGCCATGCCAAAGGCTGGCTTTGAGAAGTGGGAGACAGCAAATGTGTAAACCCAAATACCAATTTCCTCCCCTTTCCAACCTTATATCTTGATCCCTTTCACTTTTTTCTTCTACCTATTAAATTGTAAATATATAAAAATTTGAACTGTTTAGTTAACCTCAGTGAAGGCGTTTTCCATAGCAAATGACAAAGTAAAAGTGCTTTATATCCACAGTACAAAAGTGTTTATGGCAAGAGTAATGAGTGTTCAAAAATAGACCTTGGCCTTAATAATACCAGGCACTTTATTAGACAACATCTTCTAGATAGTCTATAAAATGTTAATGCTTATTTGAGTAGCAAGGGTTAAATGTAATTTCCCTCATGTTGCCACATGTCTCTGGGGGAACAGGCTGGGGATTGCCTGGTTGAAAGGCATCAACTTCATATTTATGAAATGAGCTAAATGACAGAAAAGAGTGAAAATCTCAGAAAGGGAACCACATGCCATCTTTGACCTTGAAATGTATGCTAGAACCTACTGAATGTCTAGCATTGGACAGATTTAAAATGTATATTCCTTTTGTAATGTATTTCCTCTGATAATTTTGTCATTTTAAAATATTCCTTTATAAATATATGTTTTCCTACAGCAATTCATTTTTAAAAGTCAATTATATGCAAATATATGGGTTATGTACATATATATGCATGCATATACATGTATGTGTATCTTATTTGCGAATGCCATCTATTGGTATGGTTTTCCATATTAATTTCATTAGGTGTCAGTACATATATTACTAAGTTCTGGAGAGAATAGGGTAGAGAAAGGAAACATTTTTTAGTTGTTTCTATTTGCCTGATTGTTATTACTGGTCTCCACTTTTAACGTCATTTAATCCTCACCCAGAACTGTAAGAGGGAGTCGTCAGCCTATTATTTATTGATAAAGAAATGGAGACTCAGAAAAAGTGACAATTTTCACAAGACCACAAAGATAACAAGAGGCAGGGGAGAACCTGCACCCAGTTGTGTCCACTTCTAATTCCCTGTCCTTGTCCTTTCTCCCCCTGTGTCGGTCATGATCCCCACTTCTATTCTTTCATCACCAAGCATGTACCAGGTTTCATAGGTGCTGAATGAGAACTGTCTCTCATAACCCAGAAACTATTATTGTCCTCATTTTATGTCCTCATTTTCCAAATCCACGCAGATGGAGAGGGAAGAGGAGGGGGTCAAACTCTGCTAGGTTGCATTTCCGTTCTGCTGACTGAGGTTATTTTCTGGAAAACAGAAGCAGGATTGGGAACACCTGCTCACTTTGCACACAATGGGATGTTTCCACAGGGTTCATTTCACACTATTCTTGCTGACCATAATGTATAATATGTTTTAAAATCCCATCATTTTCTACCAAACATCTATTTCTCAAATCCCTTTGAATTTTAATAAGTACTTGATGTCTTTCTATTATGAAAATAGCCCCGGAAAGAAATGGTTATGGATGCCTTTATAGCACAGTGGTCTTAACATTCTCATCATTGATACGTCTTTAAAACCATCTCCTCTATAATTTCAGGTTCTCTTCTCTCTTTAAAGCTGTAACTGATTGAAATAACCCACATAAACACTATGCACAGTATTCCCTTACAATAATGATTTCATTTCTACATGAGAATTGTAAAAAAAGTTAAACTTTTGGAGACATTTCGTTTCCCTTCATTAAACAGTTTGATGCATTACAGTAAGAGATAGGTATTATAAATTCAAGAAAAATTTTGCCATTAATGCAATGAGATAGAACTTAAAGTCCTCTCAGATAAGGAATTTTCAAATTAGATCAGTACGATATAATATTCTTTCATCACTGTGCTTAGTGAGTAAATACTACATTTGCTTGGGAATATGTATAAAGAGAAATACTCCAGAACTGTTGTATAAATGAATATTTAAATGACACAGTTCATAAAAATGACTTATGCCATCCTCTTACCAAGTTACTACGCAGATGATAGATGAAATTAATAGAAACCGTCTTCTTTTTCTCTTCATCCTCAAGAGTTCAAGAATCTTACTGTCTCATGTCTTTATCATGACTATTTCCCAAAACAGTGTAATTTTTCATTCTGTAGAAGCGAATCTTTTATCCCAGAGAAACATTCTTCAGTCATTAGTATAGTTGTTATTTATCTCCCATCAATTTCCTTTACTCCTGAAATTCTTGTGAGTTGGACACCAATTTCTGAACTGTAGGCCCCAGATCTCACAGCTTTCCCTTCTGATGTTCTCTCTTTGGACATTTTTGGTCTGCACCTTGAGATAATATTCTTGCACTCACTCTTCTAGGCCATTAATCTCAGTCTTAGCAGCAATCATCCCCTATTTCAACTCATCTACTGAATTTTCTACTTCAAATATTTAGCTTTTATTTTGGGAAGTTTATTTTTGTGCTGAACGGGAATCTTTGATGCTGTTCTCTACTGTGTTGTCGTAGGTCAGTGCTGAGTGCCCTGCTGTCTCCCCCGGGGGCTCCCTCCGCCCCGTGCCTGCTCTGTTCCATCTTCCTCTGCTGGCTGTCAGGATCCCTCAGGTGTGTGACGATTTTCCCTGCGGATCTCTTTGGGAATCTCTTGGGTCGTTGAAGCATCCAAAGTGGAGGAACTCTCAGAAGGAATGGAAGTTGGAGCACCAACTACTTAGGTGGGCTACAGGGCTGCTCACGGAGAGGCAGTGGGAAAACCTGCCTTTGACCTGTTTTTCTCCTACTCTCCCAGTCTCAGAAGTGGGAGGTCTCAGTTTACCTTTTCATAGACACAGGCTATCACCTTTAAATCCCGATTCCACAGATTGCTGTAGGCCAAGTCCTTACCGGTAGTCCTCATAACCTCTTCTCAGAGACTCTCATCCTAGGATCTCACCAAGCCCATGGAAGAAAAGCCCTTCATAAGTCTTTTTCTAAGGATCCCCAGAGTTAAAGACCTCTCTCACACCCAGGTATCTACTGCCTCCCACAGCCATTTGGACAGGTGACCCAGAGATACTCTTGTTGATACGGGAGAAAAAGATTGATGCATTCTCTGAATCTTTCCAGAATCCTTATGTTTTATCTAAGTTCTTTCCTTACTATTTATATTAAGATCTGTCAGTAGAACAGCTGAAAATGGTATCTAATTCCTATTAGCGACTCTTCATAACTGGGGTAATCATCAGCTCAATACATATGCTTTTTTTTTCCCTGTGTTCCTTTTATAAATAACCTGCTGCCGCCTATAGTCCATTTTTTCTGCCATCTATGAAGTCAAAGAAAATGCAATAGAATACATAATTGAGGCCTAATTAGGTGCTCTTGGTGCTACAGGAAATTATCTTAAGATTCCTCTATCTTCCTTGAAAGATGAAGACAAATGCCTTCTCTTAGTTGAGACCGTGTGTAGCTTCTGAATTCTTCCTAGAAATGAGAAAAAGCCAGAGAATGCTATAAATCCCCAGGGGTTAATGTCAACACTAAACCTTTTTTAAAAAGTATCTTTAAGGATATAAACAGCACTGAAACAAACAAGTAGAGAGAGAAGATGTTTTTGCCTGAGCTTTTATTGTACCGCTGGAAAAGCAATGACCATAAATAAGCAACCTTCCATTAAGTAGAAGGAGAAACTAACAAGGATATGGGAGAAATGGAAAAATCATGTCAATAATGCTATGCGGCTGTGTTCTGTCCTTTAATGACAATAATCTGAGAGTTCATGCCTGTCGTGTGTATTTATTAGCAGTTTCCTGGAACAAGCTTTGTTATCTAATTAATGGGCACACCAGTCTAGCCCTCTCTTTTTATTAATTGATAGTTTACTGATTTGGAGACACAGACATTCCATAGTCAGGGCCAGGAAAATATATTGCATATGCCCTCTGATTTTTGGACATGAAGCAATATTATGGAAGCTCATATTTCCAAATTACTTTTTCACCGTCCTTGCACCAGAAAACAAGTTGATACAGTTAAATCTGAAAAGGCCCTGCAGCATATATAATTAGCTCTCTAAGAAAGGCCTGGGGGAAAAATAACTTGCCACATTGTAAAGGAGGGACAAGTGCTTGAAGCATCTGTTCTCATGCAGTGGGGAAAGACCATATAAATGTATTTCTACTTTTTAAACAACAAAAAAAAGCTATTTTATTGCTAGGGACATTGCTATTGTTGCTTCATTCTAATCTCAAAAAGAGCAAAACATAGAGAAAAGAAATATGACAGCTAATTAATTGAAAATCCCTGTAGCTCACTGACATACACATTGTGAGCGAAGCAGGGCAGCTGAGAGGAGAGTCTCCCAGTGCCTCTGTGGGAGGTGATGGGATACACTGAACTTGTGAGGCCCTGGGATTTACCTTGGTCACATGTACAGAAGTAATACAAACCAGTTCATCCTACAAACGACCCACAGAGGCTGTCTGAGCCACGCAGAGTTATTACAGTCAGGTCTCTGGCGAGGTCCCCCAGGACAGCTGTGTACCCACACAGTACAGATCTAACGTCATTTCTAAGCTGACAACGCTTTATGAAACGATATTTCATTTTTCTTAGATACATACAATTCTCCCTCTGCTATTTCCAGGAGCTCAAGGCCCAGCAATCCTGGTCTTACCTTACAAAATTCTGAAGTAGGATTTGAGTACCTAGACTTGCCATTTGTCCATGCATTCACTTAACTTATTTAGTAAGTTAATTATTAGGTTAAGTGTTTGATGAGTTTCCGCGTTGTATAGGATGCACAGCTAAGGGCAGGGCTCACAGAAACCGAAGAGACAGATATGATCCCTACCTCTTGGAGCTTTTTGGCTAAGAGGTGTGGTGGGGGCAGGGGTGCAGGTGGGACTAGATATTATGCAAATAATTAACATCATGGCAAGTGCTCAAAGGAGATGTACAAGGTGCTGTAACATAAAGCAGGGACCTGATAGGAAAGAGTGGGTGGGGTTATGTGAGAGTGGGATATTTAAGTGGCCTGCTGTAAGGCGAGTGGGGTGTAGTCCGATGAAGATTAGGATGAAGAGATTTTCAAGGAAATGGAACAGCATGGCAAAGGCTGTAAGGCAGGGAGAAGCCCGTTGTGTTCAAGGTTTCACTGTGATAGGAGCACAGAGAATCAGAAGGGTCCAAGAGAACGCGGGCACTGGGTCTGCATCATGCAAAAATTTACCACCCAAATCAGGATCTCACATCATTATTAAAAGTAACAGGCTGCTACTATGTAGAGCTGAGTTCTAAATTGAGAAGAGCCAGAGAAGATTGTTTGGAAAGCATCTGCCTGGCTCCTAAGCGAATGTTGGATTGGAGTTTATGATTGTATATGTGCAAGATGCCCATTAGAGGTGAAGTGAAAAAAATGGTGGTGGTGCTGAACACACAAAAGACACAGACCTCTCTGAGAGGTGTTTGAAGTCAGAATCATCAAGGTTTAATAACTGACTAGAATTGAGGGCTCAAGGAATGTAGGATTAAGAATCACTTCTGTATTTCTGGCATGAACAATGGAGTTGATGGTGGCATCATTTACTGAGAGCAGGAATTCCAGAGGGAAGAGACAAAGATATTTGGGGCAAGACCATGAGTTCAGATTTAGACACACTGTGGTTCAGGTACCTGGAGCCTCCTCACTGGGCACCTATAGTCAGAGTTACCTACAGGCCTGGAGTATAGTTTGTTGCGAAAAGAAATATTTGGCAGAAGTACTGTATTTGGTAAAAATATTATGCTGTTAATGTAAAGGCAATAATTGAAGACCTAGGGGTGGATGTACTAAGATAATCTAGAAAAACTAAAATAAGAAGAATTATTAGGACTGACTCCTAATAGTTTAAATTATTGTAGAAGAGGCAGAAGAAAAGTGGAGTGAGATGTTGTCCAGAGAAATGGTCAAATGAAAGCTGAAAACAATCCATTGCATTGAATCACATGGCGGCCACCTTAGCAGGGGTGGCCATGGGGGGTGGGGACAGAGTCAGGTGGGTGCAGTGTTTATAGTCCAAATGGTCAGTGGGAGAGGGTAAGTGGACAAAGGGGTAAGAGAAACCTCTTGAGCACCTGACCATGAAGACTTAGGGACATGAGTTATGGGGCAGAGTTATAGTTACCATGATGGATTTTGATTTTGATTTTGTTTTTAAAGATTGGAAAAGCTTGAAATACTAAAGTGCTTCTATGACTTGCTCCAGAGATGAAACAACTGACACTTGCAAAGGGATATTGTCTCCATTAGAATGGGAGGGTTTGTATGTTGGTGACAGGAAGATGCACCCATTATCTTATTTTTTTCCCTGGGATATAAGAGCCACCCTCTTCTGTGGAAAATGAGGGAGGAAGAACCAGGAAATTTTAGGCGATTCAGAGAGGAAGAGCAATCTGACCGCTGACTGAAGGACGGGGATTGAATTGCCAGGGAAGTGTTGACAGTCCAATTCTTCCTCTCATCCTCCCCTCTCCCCTTTTTAAAGCATTGAAATATCTTTAAAATCGGGATTCCAGAAGACATCTGGTAAACTTAGACTGGAGTGCAAGCGATGGGTGTGATACAGGACTTAGCTTACTCTTTTTGCCTGATAATTTGTACTTTATTTGGGATTCATATGATAAACCCAGTAATGACCTCCAGATTGTGAAAAATATCAGAAATGATCAGCCCCCAGGAGATAGCTGGGGCGGGAAGAACTGTCTGGAGCATCTGTGGCCCAGGCACATCACAGGCTCCTGCAGTGCATGATTGGTGCCACTGTTTCAAACCCAGGTTTGCCAACAATTATCAACACTTCAATTTTAATTCCATGAGTCCACCTTGGCAGTAAATCAAGTGCAATGCAGTTGTCATTAGGCCCAGCCGGCTGCCAAAGAGGACTGTTCCTGGCCCTGGGGAGCAGCTAAAGGGAAGGAGGGCTTTCCTCGTGCTGCCGCTGTAAAGAGGAGCCCAAAGTCTTTAATTTATGGAAGGCTTTCCTCAGTCCAGGGTCCTTGAATCTGTTTTGAAGGTTGAATTCCAAGACTGATAGCCTACCAAATTTTCAGGAACCAGAGCAGAATGGAAATGTGGGGTCCTTGTTCAAAAATAACTGAGAGTTTCAAGACAACACTGAATGAGCTGCAGGCCCTTCGGAGCCGGGCCCTGTGCCACTGCCCAAGCAGCACAGCCCTGGGCAGCCCTCATGATGGGTAACGTTATGATTTTACCCTAGCTTCTAAATGGGGCTTGATTTATTATTACCCTGTGATCTTTAGCCTGTCACTTCGCATACCTACCCTCTAATTCCTCAGCTGTAAAATGTAAAGCTCAAACATTTATTAAGCATCTGCTTTGCTCAAGTACTATGCTAGCCACTGTTGTGTGTGGCTATGAAGCCTAAAACGCACCATCACCCCCAGAGAGCTTAGGTAGTATATGAGGTAACTGTAAGTAAATAAGTAATTTCCACATTAGTGATTTAATTGAAAATATGATAAGAGCTGCAATGGGGAAGTACTATGGACTGTGATACATGTTTACTGATGACTTAAGGTAGTTTATCCTGGTGTAAGCTTTTGTGGATTTCAAATCTTTTATTAATAGCATTACTTCAACTAATAGAAAACACATAGCTTTTCTGGGGGCATACATCTATGCTGTATTTACTCAGCTAATACGGTTACTAAATGAAGTAAGTACTATTAACAGCCTTATTTTGCAAAGGAGGAAAGGAGGCATAGAGATATTAAGTAATTTTTCAAAGATTTTATAGTGAATGAAGGGGTGGAGCTGGTTTTGATTCCAAGTTGAGCCTTGAGGCTAGAAACGGGAGCCTTTATGCTGGTATCTTACCTATCAGGACAGAAAAATGATCACTTGGTGAACAGTAAAATGAGGCAGCTGTCATTAATCCTGGAGGAGGAAGCCAAAGATGTGGAATTTTCTTTCTGGTTCTGCGTGGACTGCCCTGTGACAAACCCTTCTAATAGCTTTATCCTTATATTTCCTCATTCCTTAGGTAAGGGGTCAGCTTCCCGGGGATTCACCCATGTAAGCCGAAAAAAAAAAAAAAACATACATTAAAAATGTTCCACATCTTACAGCATTTGCAAGAGAAGAAAAGGAGATTATTGAACATATAAACATTCACACACTATTATTTATTCCATCTATCTACTTACCTACTATGAATACATAGTTACATAAAAGATACTTTCGTGTTATCTAAATCAGTATCTTTTTTCACAATATAAGTACCATATAGCTAAGAGTACCCAATCAACAGTTAAATTCTACTAAGACTAATACCAAGAGTTGATTTCAGTAGATAATTTCTGCAACCTTTTTTTCCTTAACATATTTTATTTTATAACTTATTTCTGTGAAAACCCACTTCTCAGTATTTTTAATTTTTAAAAATGTTTTTCTGATTTAAACTGTCTCTGTTTGAAATTTTTAAAAAGCCTCCACTTTTGTCTTAAAAATGCATTTATTCTTTGAATTCCATGTCTTATATATTGAAACATTTCACACAATCTTATATAATGGAATAATTGTTCATTCTTTAAAAAAATATATTCTTGGTCTGCTCCCTTTAAGAACTAGTCAGTACTAAAAACGGAACTCTATTTCTCCTGGGTGTCCACAGACAGGGCACTGGGTGTACTAGAGATGAACAATATTTTAAATTCTTTCTCTATATAATTGGATTTTTTTTTTCTTTTGACATTTACTTGTGACAGTGAAAGGCCTTCTTCCCTTTGCTCACCATGTTAATTTGATTCCTTTCCCATCTCTGTCCAATGATTTATGTTACACTGAGGCTGAAAAATATATTGCATACCCTTTACCAAGCTGTAGTGCTGTACTCCAGTGACAGATGAGTAGCTCAGTAGGAATTATACGCATCACATGCCAGGGTGAATAATTTCCCTTTTTTCCCCTCTGGTGTTCAGCATCTTTTATAAGATAGAGTCCAGAAAACAGACACACAAATCAGGAAATTTGAATCTCTTGTGATAAAAAAAGGCAAGACTATCTTTGGTCTATCGGAAGATAGAAAAAAAAATTGTTTCCTACATTCCTGACCTGCTACTGATGTCTCTTATGAAGGAATTTTCAATGTGAAATTAAAATGGAACAGCCGTCAGAAATGTGGGTTTCTTGTCTGTGTTTTCTGGTCCCTGATGTTGGATTGACTTTTGAATAGTTTTTATAGCCAATTTAGGAATTTCTTATCTAGGTAGCATTTTTTACTTTTTAGTTTGTTTCATGATGAATCAATCCTCAGGGTCCCTAGTATTCCTCTGTAAAATAGCAACATGCTTGTCCCAGGAGAGAGGTGCTGATGGACAATGATAGGAATTGAAGCAAATGAAAAAAGTGGACAGGAGAAATTAAATCAGGTATAAACTAATGCTTTCTAATATTTTTAGCATACGTGATTTCTCTTTTTACTTTTATTTCTGCAAATGCAGCATCAACTGATCTCCAGTGTGGCTGTTTTCCCAACTGCAAATTAGTGTGATTTGCAGTGACACAAATCTGCATCATGACATAACACATACCAGGCAGGAAAAAAAAAAAAAAGAACTGTGTGTCCTGAAATGGCTGGTCACAGTACAAGCAATAGGAAAATCTGTGAAAAGTATAAACAGGGGTCTTTAGAAATGTTGTCACACAATTTCTAATCATGTCTATTTGCCTCAGAGAGCTGAGGACTCTGAGAGTCAATGTGCTCAAGCACACAGTCTGCCCAGCTTCAGGAAGACACAGCAGGCTCGCATCACAGTGAAAAAAAAATCATGCATGATACTGGGTTGTTGCCATATAACTGGTGTGGATTCTCTGAGTGTGTGCATGTGTGTGTGTTTGCTCTCATATTCCACAAAATGCCTAAACACCCCCTTATATGACTCTTTCCATTAAAAGAATAATTGCAACATAACATATGCAATTCAGCTGCTATCGCTCAGACAAGGCAGCAATCCAAGCCCAAATGGACAGTTGGAGCAGGAAAGTGTTTGCAAATATAAGATGGTTAGAAGGGATCATCTGCGAGGGAGGCAGCAGCAGGTCATGTCGGTACAGCACCCACGAAGGGGTGAGAACTGGATCAACGTTGAAGGGACAGAAATAGAAATAGTGACAGAGGGTCACTTATTTCTTTAAGACAACCTTCCAAATATGCCCAGAATATGACTTGTTGTTTCTTTTTAGAACGACGCTGTCAGGTTCCATGGGCATTCTCAGTGGCCATGAAGGACTCGAGGTATCTTCAGGAAGTTAAGTGAGAAAAAGCCAGAGGGATGTATAGCCCCCTAGGAAGTCTTTCTAGCTGGAAGGTTGCACTCAGAGTCCTGGCTAGCAAAGCCAAGGTGGGCGACTAGAAGAAGAAGGGTCAATGAGGAGTCTCCTATCCTGTAGTGGCACAACCCATTCAGTGGAGATGTCAGTGGGCAGGCGGTCCTATACTTTGTGTCACCGAGAGCCCTGTGGGGAGTGTAGCCTTGGAGCCAAGCAGGCTTGCAGGGGTCTCAGCACAGGCTTGAGTGGGTCAATGAATGTGTAAGGGAAAAACAGGAACTGAAAAGCTTGTTGCCATTGAGGAGGATACAAACATCTTCTCATGCACACAGAACACAAGCAAGAAATTGCAAAAACAAGACCTGGAGATCGTTGTTGGGTTATAGCTAGTTCCACCTGGCGATTTCTCACTCTTCTGCTCTGCAGAGTTCCTATGGAAGATGGTGCATCTATTCCTTTTCTATCTCAAGAAGTTTGGTGCCATGTTTGTGTTCAATACCTGGTAAATAAGTACATGTGTGGCCTCCCAATTATTCTTAACTTCAACTATATATACAACTTCCCTCCTCAAAACATTTCATGATTTTTGCATTGAAGGATAAAATCCACACTTTTTTACTTGAGGTCCAAAACTACATATAATATTTCCTTTAATGGTATTTCAAAGCTATCTCCCCTACTGCCCTATATGAATAATGTACTTCCATGAAAAATTGGTCTCTGCATACATATTGCCATTTTTCCTCATTTTTTTCTTCTAGAAAGATTTCCTTTCTATTTTCCATGCAAAGACCTACTTTCCTGACACTTCTAGGTAAATTACTACTTATATCATTAATTAACACTGGTACAGTAGCATGAATACCAGTGCCTAGGCGATGCATCTTGAATCCCCAGGATCTTGCCCATCACAGATACTTAACATATGGTTGATGGCAATGATGCTGATGTAGCGGAGGGAGACCAATAGATGGAGAAGAGAAGCTTCTATATACTCTTAAGCCAGGATCTACTCCCAAGGATGAAACAGAAAGAGAAGAGAGCAGGATGGGGACAGAAAATAAAAATAGCCCCTGTTAGACATCAGCTGGTGGTGAGGAGGCAAGGCCAGGGGTTGTGGTCCTGAGTGACAAGAAGACCGTACGGTTCTCTGGATTTTATGACAATGCATCATTACCCAACCAGACACGAGAATCGGGGCTTCCATCAGTGCGCTTCAGAATATAAGTACCCAGTACCTCACAGCACCAGTTCTTCTCCCTCGCGGAAACACAATGCTTTTAAAAATTGCTTGTGTCACTGTCTTGGGTCATTTTCTTTTTTATCTTCTTAAAAACCCCCTATTTTTAGGTGCCACTGAACATCATGCTCCTCATTCCCCACTTCCGCCTCACCCCACAACCACAGAGGAATCTACAGATCAGAGGGGGATGCATCTTCCCAGAAATGGTCCACTATCTGAGGGCTTGGGTTCATGAGGCCTCATGGAAGAGATCTAGTTTCTTTGGGCCTTGATGTACTGATTGGCTTTGGACAATTGTGTCTCAAGAGAAGGGGACTCCCAGTAAAGAGACAAATTCAAAAAAGCATAAAGACTCTTTTGGGGAAAAACTAACCTTGGTATGTGTAAACTAAGTCTTCCAACTATCAGCCAACAAGACTACTTTGTGGTCCATTATATTTCCTATTTTATCGTACCTTCTAGAAAACTAAAAACTACAATTTTGGATTCTATTACATTTCCTTTCTTAGCCATGATTTTTTTTTTTTGTCACATCTTTCTTGTTTTCTCCTTCTCTTTTTTCTTGTTTATTGGATTTTCATTTTCTCCTGTTTTGGTTTAGTTGTACCACATTTGTGCTTTTCCCTCTTATCAGCTGCAAAAAATGTTCTTATATACAGGAAGGGGAAAAAATAGTAAATCCATCACAAGTAAGTTATAGGGTATAATGTGAGAAATAAATCTGGAAACAGAAAATGGTGCTGACAAGTGAATAGCTTTGAATGTCATGTGAGAAGAAAATAACGATAAATTTTGGGCAAAGAAAAGCCATTGCATATTTAGCTGTAACAAAATGATATGAACACAGTTACACTTTATGAAAGAGTTGTAGAAGAGATGAGAGATTGGAGGAAAATGATGGCTTAGACAAGTGAACATCGCGAGATGCTTGAAATTGGTCACTTAGTTTTAAATACTTATTAACCACTCCACAGTCTATCTAAAACTCACAAAGATCAAGATTAGAATAGAGGTGGCAAGAATAATAAGGAATCAGTGCACTAAAATCCTATGCAGCAGGAGCGGTGCTTCTAGTGGGGAGGAGAAAGAGTCCAAAACTGCTGAACACTGACCCGGTTTCCAGGTCCGCATGCAAGAAGCTTGGAAGTTGCTATTCCATCCTAACAAACAGTTGAACAGGCTGAAAAGGAAATGAGCCTTCTTGGATCCATAGAAGAGGAAAGAACACAGCGCAAACCCTTGTCCACAAGACTGAGGGGCAGACAGTGAATACAGGGGTCACTAGCATCAAAACAAAGACTCATGAGAGGAAGGCTCTGGGGGGACAGTGCAGTATCAGGAGAGCCTGCACCGAAGCTGATTAACAGCTGAGGGTCAGTGTGATGACCCAGAATTAAAAACTGCAGGGGAACCTGGCCACAGGGCCTCCACAGTATTGTGAGGTTTACCTCCAGGAGCTCCACAAGATTCCCACAGTAAACATCCATAAGAATCCCCTGGGGCTTCCGTCAGAGAGACGTCAGGGCACTTTGCACTCAGGGGTAACTAGCGAGTCAGAGTCTAACCTGCTGGGCTATGATCAGGGCCCAGTGGGTTGCGGATAGTGAAGGGACAGCTGCGGCCAACTTTGACCATCCTGTCCCTGTAATGAGGGAGAAATAAAAACTGAGAAGCCCTTGTGAAGCTCACCGGTCAGCGGCTAAGTTCACTCAGTGCCCTCCCCATACCTCACCACTGCATTATTAAAGGCCTCCCACAGAGGTTCCTTCAACCTGGTACATTGTGTGAGAGAGAATGGAATGGCAAAAATTAGGTTTTGTGAAATAATGGTCAGAAACTCCCCAGTCTAAAAGACATAAATTTAGCATTCCAGTTCAGTGAGACTCAAACAGGATGCATTCTAAGGAAAACATAACTGGAGACACACTAAGCAACCTGCAGAACACTAAAGATAAAATCTTGAAAATAGCTGGAGGAAACCAAGACATGTCATAGAGAGGGAAGCTTTTAAAAAAATTTGTTGATGTTAATTTCTGGATTTGAGTCTAACCTGCTGATTTGAGCCCATATTTTAAACTTCCATCCCTTATTAAAATATCCATTGAAATTACTAAAGGATTTCATTGGAAAAAAAATCCACACATCTACAGAAATCAGGTGAAGATACATCTAGCTACTTGAAATACCCACAAATTTGACAAAGATACAGTGTAGCCAAACTTGTGATGGAAGATCCATCTGAGGAACCAGTGGTAGGAGCCACGGGGAACCCAAACAGTTACAGTGCTATTTCTGCTGTGTGTAATACTACTAAAGCTCCTGACGGAAAGTACTAGGTGGGCAGGCACATGGAAGCTGCTACAAAGAGATTCTTTATCTTTTGATAACTTCTGAGATGTGTGCAGTGGTGATATAATGAGTCATCAGTACATATTTGGTCATTCAAGTGTAACATAAAATACATATAAATATATGTTTTTCAGGTATATTTGGTCTTCATCCACAGTCCGGAAGACCCTACAGAGTCTTAAAGGTGAAAGGGGTGTTTTGTCATGTTAATGAGAGACTTTAGGACCCTCACCCAAGGGCCAGGGATGGAGGTTGAATCAGCCAATGGCCAATAATTTAGTCAATCATGACTATGCAATGAAGCCCTCACAAAAACCCCTGGGGAGAGCTTATCTCTGCTCAGTTGGATTCTGCTCTCTGTTGGCGAGAGCTGTCTTGCTTGTGGAACAAGAATGCCTCCACATGCCCCTGAGCCAGGCCCAAGCTCAGCGAGGATAGAAGCACATTTATTTAGCATGGTGCCCTATGTCTCTCTTCCTCTGGCTGTTAACTTATATCCTTTACAGTATCCTTTATTAAAGTGGTAAACATAAGTGTTTTCCTGAGTTCTGTGAGCTGCTCTAGCAAATTAATTGAACCTGAGGGGGAGGTCGTGGGAACATTCGATCTGTAGCCAGTAGGTCAGAAGCACAGGGAACTGCCTGGGGCTGGCGACCAGTGTCTGGAGTTGGGGTGGAGGGCAGTCAGTCTTACAGGACGGAGTCCTGAACTGGTGCTGTCTCTGGGCAGATAGTGTGAGAACTGAGTTGAGTTCTTGGACGCCCTGCTGGTGTTCGAGAATTGTTCTGTGTTATGCCTGGGAAGACCCCCTCCCACACATACACACACTGGAATTGTGTTCAGGAACCCAAACGGAGTGACACTACTATTACTGCTGTGCATAACACTATTATTGTTGTTGTGTATGAAAAAAACATATCATAGCCATGGGCAAGATAATCCATTGGTCACAGAGAGGATAATTTCAATGCAGGACAAAAAGCCTGAACCAGAAGTGACAGTCCGCTGCAGAAGAAAGAGTTCACTGAAAAAATACTGACTTCAGATGTATGAATACAAGGTAAAGAGTCTGCTCAGGACATTTTTCATCACTTTAAGAATGAGGGGAAGAGGGAATATTGGGTGTTTTTGGCCTCCAATTCCACCCAGAGGAAACTGTGAATCTCTTGTGCACAAGGAATTTGATGCAAGCTTTTCTTACCTTTTTCTGTTCCTACTGGTTACCCTGGGTACTTAAACGTTTGCTGACCTAATGAGATAGCTCACGAAATAAATGTATCACTTTCTAGTTTAGCCTTTCTGGCTTGCTTCTCGCTCCTACTTAATAAATCTTAACAAGTCTGTTTTTCTGTATTTACATATCAATTTTCAGAAAGAAAGGTGATCTTCAAAATTATCCTCAGAATAGCTAAGAGGAATATAATGTGCTTATGAATTTTGCTTTGTAAAATTGAAGTGTAGCAGAGCATGAAATGTTTCTTTTATAAAGGAAATAACTTATTAAAAACATAAAATAATATTTTAAAATAATTTTGCGCATCAGAAAAGGCTTTATAGAAATAAGAAGAATAATTGCCAGGTTTGCCTGAACAAGTCTAGTTTACGCTTTGGCTTCCCACCTGGAAGATCATCATCTGTCCTCTCTTCTCCCTCACTCCATGTTTTTGGTGTCTTATTTGCTCCTCTTTCACCTCCCTTTCTCATTTTTTAGAGACAAATAACCTTAGAATATTCAAGTGAGCATTTGAATATTTTTTAAATAACATATATCCTGAGCTAAGAGACTATTTCCCTACAAAATCGTTCTGTTCTAGATGATATGCACACAGCATCCAGTCTAAATCACTCCAGATAATCCAAAATGGGCATGTTCTCCACATTGTTCAGATGAGAGTATTTCTGGACAACTTCATGACACTAGTGGTAAGAAAAGAACAAGGGTTGGACCCCAAGATGCTAACCACACTGCTTACCAGCCACAAAATCAGCCAGAGAGTCAATTAATTACAGATCTATATTTTCATTTAAGAACTCGCTTTCCTCATGGTATTAGATGTCAATTCAAAAGGTTTCATTATTTCTTCTATGTGAAACAGTCTGAAAAAAATTCTAGCTCAAGGTACTAAAAGGAGATTTCAGGAAGAAAATTATTTTATCTGCATGAGCCATAGCCTCATTTCCGGGGACTTCTCCCTGCTCACCGCCACACCCCCTCTGCAGGGACAACCACCTAAGGGCTGTGTAGAGTTTCGTGTAGAGCACAGCACAAGAGCAACGCCTCAGAAAATTCTAAATAGTCTCACAGTTAGCTAGCATGATCGTGGGCAAACTGATTTCAGAAAATAAAAGGCTAAAAACTGTGAAGGAATGACTGAGAGATTAACCAACTGTTTCACCCCCTCCTTCAACTATCCTGTCTGTCTCTGGGCCACCATCACTGGCAGGGAGGGAGGAATTGGGTCACAGAGCCATCACAGCAAGATGCCAGTTTCATAATTTCTGGGTTTAAAGGTGCCCCTGGGTTTGTAAGAGAATATATCAGCAAGGGAATGCAGAGGCTGAATCCATTCTTTCTCTGCCTCCCACCCCTCCAAAAGGTCCTCTGAATCCTAGAAGAAGGAGAAGTTTGCTGTATTAAAAAGCTTTCAAGGAGAAGAACAGAGGCCACCCTCTTGCTCCCAGTCACGCCATAACTAAGAGCGTTGTGTGCAGAGGGCCAGGGCCTGCTTCTCGTGATTCTTTTGACTGCTCTCTTAGAAAAATAGAACGCTCTGCATTTACTTTTCTCCCTCCCTCTCCTTGTGTGGTCTGGTTACTTCACCTCCTACAGCTCTCGGATAATCCACACTGTTGTCCCTAGGTGGGCATGAAATGCCAGAGCTGTTTTCGTTGCTCACCTATCCCACTGCACACTTGTTCTTCCATAAGCCCAAGTCCCAGAAGTAATTTAATAGTACTTAAGCATGGGCTGTTCTGCTTTTCCACCACCACAAAGGGAACCAGTAAGAAGCCTTTTTCTCTGCCTCTTCTGAAGTTTGCTGCCTGTGGCAGAATAATCATAAATCTGGGACCGAGCTTTGGACCTCAGCCACCCTTCACACTGTGTCTCCCTTCTGCTGACTTCATTATGTTGTGTTTCAGAGGTTCTAAATAGATTGCTCCGGAGGCTCTGGAGGTGAAACCAACTTTAAAACACTGACTCCTGTGGTTCAGGTTTTTATTTTCTTTGAGCACAGCACCCGTCTGCCCTGGCACCGTCAAGCTCTCCCCCACCCCTCAGGAA
Organism: Manis javanica; assembly: GCF_040802235.1. Taxonomy (NCBI): domain Eukaryota; kingdom Metazoa; phylum Chordata; class Mammalia; order Pholidota; family Manidae; genus Manis; species Manis javanica. The sequence goes on along the minus strand of NC_133167.1, from coordinate 9,596,461 downwards.
ATCACCAGAACAACAAAGTTGTTCAGCAATTTCTTTGAACTTCGGAAGGGTTTGTTGGAAATCATGAAAACATAAAACCTATGCAACAAATTCTTTCTATTTTTGACAAGAACATTTCCAGTATCAGTTTCAGTGTATCATGGTGTCTCTTAAGCCAACTACAGCAGAACATGACTGTAGTAGGTTGAAGTCCTAACCCTGAAATGCCACCTTACAGGGGCTAAGACTTTGCAGATGTGATTAAATTAAGGATGTGGACATTGGGAGATTATCCTGGATTATCTGGGTGGGCCCTGAATGCAATCACATGTATCTTTATAAGAAGCCAGGGGGAGATTTGGTCACACACAGAAAGAATTGAGAAGATGAAGCAGAGAGATTGGAACATGTTGGCTCTGATGGTTAGGGCCAGACTGCCACAAACTAAGGAATTCGAGCAGCTGCCAGACACTGGAAGGGGCATGGAGCAAATTCTCCCTTGCAGCCTCCAGAGGGAGCCACTGCCCTGCAGACACCTGAACTTGCCCCTGTGATGCTAATTTAAATTCTGTTGTTTTTAGCCACACCCAGTGTGTGGTCATTTATTACAGCATTATTACAGCAGCCACAGGAGACTTAACCATTTTCAAAAGAGGCATGCTTTAAATTGTCATTTGCAGATGGAAAGTTGAAAAGGAGAAAAGATTACTATTAAAGAAAAAGTTGTGTTTGCCAACATTATAGTTCTTTGCCTTAATTATGGACCAGAGAAGCTTTCTCAAAAGAACTAACATTTGTTGAGTGCTTACTATGTGCTAGGTTCCATAAAACTGGCTTAGCAGATGTTACTTCGCTTGATCCACAGCAACACCGTAGGCACCTAATTATGCTCATTTTGCTCAGGAGGAAACCAGCTTTGATTCAGGTTAATTGCACGGCCCTGGTCGCACAGCTCTGGGTAGTATTTACCGAAGAGCATTTGAGGGAATCTGTACAAAAGATTGTACTATTATTATCTACATGGTGGCTTTCTTTGCATGGGTATGTTTTATAATTAAACAAACATACTTTGCCTCAGAGCTGTCTTAGAACATAAGACTTTATAAAATGTCTTAATAAGGAGACCTTTTCAACTATTTCTCTGACTATTCCCAAGAATTGTTTTGTGTAAGCTGTTTTTGATTCCAGGGTATTAAGCTTACAAAGTTGGGAACAGGGATCAAATAATGAATGAAGATTAAATTCAGAGGTATTAGGTAAATCAGACTAAAAAGCTTTTTGGAAGGACATTTAAGAAAGATTTGAATAAATAAATAGATAAACTAGATTTCTCATGGGAAGAAAAATATTGCAAATACATGACTTCTTCAAAATTAATGTGTGCCTGTAACTTAACACCATTTAAAGAAATAATGGAGAACTTTTTAACAAACAACAAGATGATCTAGAAATTTCAATTGAAAAATAAGTGGAGGTAAGTAACCAAGAACATCTTGTAAAACATCAATAATTGAGGATGTACATGATCAGATAATAAAAAGTATTAAAATTTTACCACAAATGCAAGTTTATTATTGGCATTTGCATAGACAGAATGGTGACACAGAAGAAAAAGCCGAGAAGTGAACTGAAGTACATATGATAATTTAATATTTTATCAAGTGGCCATTTTAAGTGACTGAGAAAATGGTGAATTATTTAATAAAATGCCCTTGAACAGCTGGTTACGTATTTGGAAAAATGAAGTGGGGAACCTATCTCACAACATTATTTTAAATAGAATACATTACAGTTCAATGAATAACCATTGGTTTATTTTTTGAGTGCAAGTTCAATCATAATAGGGATATTTGCATTTCACCTATAATATTCTTTGCACTATTTTTCGTCCTAAGCCTATCATTGGGCTACATGGCCTCTTAATAAGTCAATAAACATTTGTTGAAGAAATGAGGACATAAATGAATGAATGGACAGATGGGTGGAATTAAAGCTGAATGAAGGCAGGATAGGAGGGAAGGGCAGTGAACACATGCAAAACTAATGGCTGGTGGGCCCTGCTGAAGCTAAGACTTGTTATCATTGAGGTCCCAGAAGGACGGAGCTGACAAAGACAGACTGCGCAACTGTAGAATGGAGGCAGTTCCAGGTAATGACCAGGTTTCTAGGGTATGAGCAAGGGAATGAGGGACTGAGAAGCAAAGGGGCCAAGCTCCTGAGAGAAGGGCTGAGGGAACAGAAGGGCATACTGTGTGAAAATGGGAATCACCAAGAATTATGACAGGCCAGGAGTTGGAGAGAATGACAGGGAGGCAGGAGCTAAACTCTGCAGAGAAGGACGGAGAACCATCTTAGGCCAATAGTATTGTTAGGAGGGAAGGTGCCTGGAAAGGATGAAAACGTAAGGCTAAGACTTTTAGGAAAGATGCAGAGGACCTGGTTTTGAAGTGGCCACATGGAGCAGAGAGAGAATGAAGAGGACAGAGGCCCTCCACAGCTGTGCGCTTTCCTTTAGGGCATTTCCCTGCTTGGGGGATGAGATCTAAGGTTGGTTACAATTTCTGTTAAAAAAAATAAAGAAATGTGGTGCTGTTCGTTATTTTTTCTTTCCACTTCATTGAGAAGTTCGTACCAGAGATAATGTAGAGATAGAGACCAACTAAGAAAACAAGAGATTGACATACATTCCCAAATCTTAAGAGTATTTCAGGCTTTAGTGATATTTAATTCTTAAATAATAAAAAAAAATATGTATGTGGGGTATTTTCCAAATGTCCAATAATAAACGTATTAATTTTTAATCAGAAGACTACCCACAGAGCATGTTACTGAAATAATCACTGAGACTCTATGCCAAAGCTTTCCTGCTCTCTTCTCCATCCAGGGATATGGGCGATTCATTTTGCTGCAGTGTACAAGCACCCTGATTGTATTTCTAGATATCCGCTTCCCTGCCATGTTCTTTCTCCATTATTTTCAGTTCAATTAAATGTTGGAGCTCCCATTAGACTTTCTGGAGAGCTACCAGAGGGTCACTGTGTTATCCTGTGTCATCACACTGTCCTGTCCTGTGTCATTAGTGCTTAAATGCTTTTAGGTTGAAAAAAATTCAAGGCCATTATCAAGTTCTACCCAGAGCTCCTAAGTCTAGTTAACACCTTCTGATCGACTTTGATTACAGACATTTTGTTGTATTGCCCTCCTTCACCTTGGCTCCATAGTCCACCAGATAAAATACATTAAAAGTTTAACTGGGCTCTAATATTAATTCAGAAACACCACCAAGGTCAGGTCCCTGCATCTTAAGCTGAAGGACATACTAATTCAGCAATTAAGCCTACAGTTCAAAACAGATATTAAGTGAACATATACCATGCATATGCAGTGTTTCATAATTAAAAAGCTTTTAAAAATACATTCTCTCATTCTGCCATCAAACTCACTGAAAACTATTCACCTTCATGAGAACCTAGATTTAAAATTGAATACCCACTCTTGCGTTCCTATTCATTCACTTAAATGATGACAACAATATTTAGTATGCAGGGCACATAAGTTAGGAGGTGAAGATAATCAAAACTGTCATCCACTGCCGGGAGGACCTTGCCTCTCTCCTCTCAGCATTCCCCTGCTCTAAAGAGCGTGCAGTCTGAAGCTTGTGAAAGGTGCCCACTTGCTGCCCAGATTGTGGCCAGCCCGAGGTGTTGAACATTTGAATGGTGCACTCAGTTCTCCACTTGCCTTCCATTAAAAAACAAAAAAGCCTTCTGAAATTTTATTTCAAAAAAGTTGTCTGAATCTTTTATCCACTTTAAATGTGCTTTTCTGCCTAAAAATGAGGTGATGTTATTATGAAAGCACGAGTGTTATAATACAGCCAGAACTAATCTGTAAAAGTCTGTCTTCAGAAACACAGCGACGTCTTCCCTCCCAGTGGCAGGTAGGTAGCCGGTTTTGATGCAGATAATTGAGGAAATTGGCATTCCTCTTCTCCGAGCTCACAGTGAATCTTTGTGTGGCCCACCACAACCAGCCCGGGGCATTTGTTAACCCACGTGGTGATTAGAAATGATGCAACCACAATGACACAGCCAATCAGGCATCTTCTGCTGAAGGCAAACTATAGGGTCTACCACAATCTAAGACCAGGAAGGACACTGTCCACCCAGAGAGCCAGGGAAATGCCTTCCTGAACAAGAGAGAAAGTAATCCAGCAAAAGATAAGAAAAATGACAACTTCCAAGACTGAGATTAAATTTTGCCCACTGGAGCCCTGGGGAGAATTCATGGGCATTTTTCCTCCACGTTGTTTCTGGGAGGAACGGACAGCAGCCATCCCCCAACAGGTGGCTTCTTGAGAGTTGGGAAATGAAGTGACCATAAGGCACTAAATCAGGGAAGTGTGTGTTCAGCACAAGAGAGGGCAAAAAAGGTGCTGTCTGGGGAGAAAAATCATGTTCCCTCTACCATCAGCTCTTGGCTGAGATGCCCCTGTAATAAAAGCTGAACAACAGAAAAACAAACACAAGTTTATTAGTCCTGGATGCAGGGAGAGCCCCAGGAAAACTGAGTAATTCTCCCAAATGGCTCAAGCCACACCTTTTATACCACCTGCACCTAATGACAAAAGAAAGATGTTGGGGGCGGTGTAGGGGTTCAGAATGAGTCACCCCAAGATGCACTACTTTGGCAGGCAGATTATTTCAAGCCCAAACAATCAAGACCCAAAAGACACAGAAGGAATTTTTGATCTGGCTAACTGCCTAAAAGGATTTAAATGGAGGACCCCAGGAAAAGAGCTCTTAGCAAAGATACCTACATTCTAATAGGAACTAGGGGACGTAGACAGGGAGGGCGTTAGCAAAGTCTGTTTCACTTCCTCTCTGTGCCCCTTTGCTTCTCGGTCCAGAAAACATTTGTTCACCAAACATTTTACTCTTTTTCATCTGCCTGTGAATTGCCTCCTTTCCCTTTGAAGTACCAGACCTTACCGGTCTTCTTAGTCTGGGGTGACATATACCCCCTCATTTCACCTGTTTACAGGCCTGTATTGTATGTGCGAAATTAAATTTCATTTTCTCCTGTTAATGTGTCTCTTGTCAATTTGATTCTTCAACCAGCCAAAAGTAACTTGAAGGGTACAGGAATATTATTCCTCCTCAACAACGGGGAGCCAGGGGTGGGAGGCTGTCAGGCAAAACACAGTGAACGAGAGAATGGTTGTCCGCATTTAAGTCTCTGACTTCTTCACCAGTCAGAGTTTCTGGAGATGCTTGTCATCCATCTCTTCCTGGTACAGTGAAGGAGACACCCTTACAAATGGAGATTTCTCTTATAAATGTAAATATCTCTTACAAAAGGGTAACTTCCTTTAGGTTTTCAGAGCTTCTCTTGAGTCTGCTATTTCTTAAAAATAATCAGCCTAAAGTAATCCTTATGTAAAAGAAACATATTTTGGGGTGCCATATTCTGCTCCTGTTCCAAAGCCAGGGCCGCCAAAGAATGCTGCCACTCCTCAGAGCTTAGCAAAGGCTTTGGCGGATTTGCAGGAGACCTGAGCGCAAGCGCTTGTTTTGCAAGCTTTCATACACTTGTTGAGAACAGTCGGGATCGAGCAGTTATGAGTAAAGTGAATAGATAAGCAGACAGGTCTCCCAGGATCTCTCAGTGTCCATCTGCATTTCAACTGTTGCATTTTTGTATCTATGCTATGTTCTCTAACACAGGAGTCTTTGAGAAATTAATTGGTGATACCACCTTTTTGCTACTGTACCCTTGCTAGTCAAAAAAGGAAGGATTCGTCCCTCTCCCTCTCACAAGAAGGGCAGAGAAAACACAGAGCCCTGGGCTGCTCTGAAGTCTGGTAGGATATGGTGTGGCCCCTGAGCCTGGAGCAGGATGCTGGCCTGGGTCAGATGTCCGGCAAACAGGGCCCTTCTCAGAAGGGGACAGAGCGCTGGAAAAATAGGGATGGCCCACTCCTTCCTGAAAGAGAAAGGAATGTTAGAGGGCTGCCTCACAGGCAAGTTTCTTCTAGACACTGACCAAGATGGCCTTAACACTCCCTTCAACTTGACTCGCTGTAGAGAAGCTTGTTCCTGCCTCCAGGCGCCAACCTCCTCTCATCTCAGCCGTCATGGAATCTAGCAGGCTTAACCCCAAAGCTTCCTGCCTCTCTTTTCTTAGAGCATTTACTTTAGATAACTTGTCATTGTTAAGTTCTTTACCTGTCCCTTGGAGGTGTACTTTTTTTTTTAGTTAAAAAAATTTTTTAAATCCCTGCTAGTTTTACAACCCAGGACTGTCTTTCTCAAAGACCTGGGAGCCATCCCTCTGAAGGGGATCATCTGGGAGGACAGCGCCCTCCTCTTCCCATCTCTGAGGGAGGCTAGGAGCCTAACTCAGTGGGGGCCTTGCTCCAAGTTGCACATCTACCTTCTGTCTCTGATAGGAGGAAGTTTACTTGTCCTTTGGGCAAAGCCAATTAGCAAACACAGACCTAAGACCTCCCTCCACCCCAGCCCTTAAAACTCCCCTGTCCTTGGTTACAGTGGAGCTGGGTATCTGGACTGGGTCTGCGCTCTTGCCCGATGGCTGGCAACAGTATAGAAATAAAACTGATTCCTTGTGCCCACCTTGTCTAGTGCCATTTTTCCTTACCAGTCCACACACAGGCCACAAGTCCTCTAGGGTGGCAGTGGAGGGACAGGAATCCCCAAGAACAAATGATAGTAACATTCTCATCAACATTGGCAAATAAGGATTTATTATTTTTAATTTAGTAAAATAAAGGAACATGGCCATTCTTGAAGTTGAATATTATGGAGCAATTTAGAACCTTTACATATATGTTTTGTTGATGTATAATGATGATATAGAGAGACAAAAACTAAGACAGGGTTCAACAAAGCAGATGAACAGATTTGAAAATTTTTTGAATTTTTAAAAAATACTGCTTTATGTTCTTAAACTACATTTACAGTGGCTAATATTCTTTTGAATTTAAGCATGACCAGTACTGAAAGTGTGAACAGAGGGACGCAGCGCGTAATACAAATCAAAGCAATCTGAAGATACACTTCAGGTCTTCCCTAATATCCTGCCAGTCTCTGCCCATTCTGTGTTGGTGACTTACGGGGAACGGCCCCCGTGAGCTGATACAGTGGGGTCTGAGGCTGGCGTGTGTCACGGCAGCATTGAGGAAGCATTATATTGAGCACTGGGGGTGGAGGTGGTCCATTTTCAGACACTGAGTCCCAAAGTAGACTAAAATGCCACTTATGCCACCTATAGAGGCACAAGGAAGCTCTTGGAAAGCAAATGCGGAGACAAAGCAGAGGAAGTGAAGCGAGCGCTCTGGTGAAGGAGGGACGGACTCTCAGGAGCCCTTTGCATTTTCTCCGTTGGTTCTGGGGTTTTGCCTGCTGGTGCTCTATTATCTGTCATGTAAATATTCGTGGCTTTTAGTATTCATTTCAGACTACATGCTTTATCGAAGTCTTTTCTGCTTCTTTAATGATTTTTTCCCTTGAAGTCTGCTTTGTCAGCTATTTTGATCATAACCACAGGCTTCTGCATTGTATACCTTTTTCCATCCTTTTATTTTCCATTATCATAAATTGATTTGTATTATGTGGGTCTCTTGCATTCCGTTTTTAATTAGATTTCAACTTTTGCTCTAATCTGAAAGTCTTTTCAGAGGTGAGGTTAGCACGTTTCCACTGATGCTATGGGAGATATATTTGGTAATGTTTCCACTATATTTTTTGTTAATGCATTTTAATAGCTTTTTAAAAACTTTACTGTAAAATAATTCAGTTTTGATTTGTGTATTTTTCTAATAGTTTGTAGTATTATTTTTCTCTACTTCTTATATTTCATTTTAGCAAATTATTGTTCCAATACCATAAACACAAAAGAGAATTTGCATCTTTCAAATTACTGAGGCAGGAAAACATGTGTTGAGTTTATTTGAAAATAGAAAACAAGTATTTAGATATGATTAAAGTACAAACAGGAGCATTAAAGCCTGAAATCTATATCAAAGTCTTTATCAAAGTTAAACTTTTGTAAAATAATCCTGACCTAAGAAATCAGTAGTAGATTAGAGATCAATACATATAACATTTTTTATTGTTCTTAGGCAATTTCTTAATAAGATAAAAGAGTATATCTATGATTGTTTGAAAAAATATTTTTATCTGAAATAGTCTTTATTTTGAAATCTGTATAGACATATACAGGCAATTTAAATATATGAAAAACTTAAAAATCCAAATTATGATACCTTGATAAAGAAATCGATGAACACTTTTAAAAACTATCATGGCAAATGTTGAGCTGCAAATTTGGGAGTATCTGATGGCTGCCCATTTAGGTAGGCAGATGATGGCCTCCAAAGCTGTCCATATGCTAATCCCTGAATCCTATGAATGTGTCATATTACATGGCAAAGGGGAATTAAGGTTGTAGGTGGAATTAAGGTTTAAAACAAAGTTTTAAATTCAAAGAGATTATCCTGGATTATCCCGTGGGCCTAATGTGATCACAGGTGTCCTTGAAAGATGGGAGACAGGCAGAAGAGTGACGTCACAGAGGTGCGATGTGAGAAAGACTGAATGGCTGTTGCTGGGCTGCAAGATGGAAGGAGGAATGCTGGCAAACTCTAGAAGCTAGAAAAGCCAAAGCAAAGTATTTTCCCCTAGAGCCTCCAGAAAAAATACACAGCCCTTCCAACATCTTGATTTTAGCCCATGGGAATCCACCTCACACTTCTGACCTCCAGAACTGTAATATAATAAATGTGTGTTGTTCTAAGTCACTAAATTTATGATGCTTTGTTACAGCAGCAAAAGGAGACGAACACATTCATTTTTGTAAATATGTGTGTGTGTGTGTGTGTGTGTGTGTGTGTGTGTGTGTGTGTGTGTGTGTCTCCACCTCAAGGATGCTCAGAAGCTCAGTGTGACTTTTGAAGCTTATCTTAAGAGGTGAATACACACATTCCCAAACTGAAACACCATGATTTGCATTATTCCCAATTCTGAGTGAATTCAAATACTGTGAGGCTTAGAACATCAAAAGTGGTATACAAATATTTAACTGCAAAGACAAGTACATAACTAATATTTTTGAACAGACCTCACCATATTCTATACTACATACTCTTCATAAATAAATGTGAACTTTCATAAAAAACTTGCTAAGTACCCAAACCATAGTTTGCAAACTAGAAAATTTCATCAGTTTTATTGAGGAAATATTAATGCATTCAGAAAAGGAACGTGTTTGACATTTTGATGAATTTTAACATGCCTTTTGCTGGTCTGCCATGGAATTTGTGAAGCCATAGGATCAAATAGTGGGTAACATATTGATTTTGCCAGGGCCACCTTTTTTTTTTCTTTGGATACCCGGAAATAAAGTTCTTCAGCTGTTGTCTGGATTTTCCTCTGTGTTGAACAGACTGAGTGAAAAGAAGTGACTTTAATTGACAGTCTAGTTACTTAAAGGAAGCAGATGAAAGATTTCTGCACTGCTGGCAGGTTTCAGGTCAAGGTATGAACATTTGAAATGGTAATAAACTAAAAAGTCAAGTTTGCTAAGCTTCTCACAGCTCTTCATGCCATACTTATTGAAAACCCATAAACCATGTATTAAATATCTAAAACTAGGTGTCAAATATATTCTAAACAACAGGATGTGCCTGATTCTTGTTTATTACTAAATAATAATGACAGCAGCCACCAGTGATAAACTTTAGCTTTGAATTAGCCCTTTGCTTATATTGAATGAATTGAATATTATGAATATTTGAGGACCTTTGCTACAGTTTCTTTCATCATAAGTATAAAAAGCAGGTGAAAGAAGGATGATGCTGGTAGAGCCCAGGGGCCAGGATTGCCTGCTGAAAATCTATTCGATGGGATGCATCTCTGCGTAGCTGAGAAGCCAAAGAAAGCAGACAGAGGAAGAGAGAAAATCCCTGGTGAGAAAAACCTCTTCTCCACCCTTACATCTTCCTCCAGTGCTTCTCAGTGACTGGATGTACCTAGAAACCAGAAGGCAAAAAAGCCTGGGAAATATATTTCCTTAAGATACACATAAAAGCAGGAGAAGCATAGAGAATTAAGCTGAGGGGAAACAAAGGTGATTGACACACCAAGCGTTGTCACAAATACCCAAAAGGGAAAGGATTCTCCACTTCTCTTCCACATAAGGATGCCAACATGCTGAAGAGGTAAGGTAATGTTTACACCTCGTTTTATTTTCACTGCGACCTCTTCAAAAGAGACTCAGGGGTGTAGAATTCCAATGGGTGTAGCATTCTAAAATTCATTTGGGCTTTCTTGTGTAGATACATATATTTTTTAACTAAACAATGCTATTGTTTTGGCCACACCCTCTAGTTACATTTCAAACACAATGGTTAAAACCCCTATTACATGCTAACTTATCTTGTATGTACAAGATGAAGAACACTGCTGTTTATTTTCAGATTTCTGCTTTGTTTTCATAAATGATTCATCACTTATAAACATGTCTTTGTAATCAGTTTTAAAGGTCAAATCGTGTAAGTCAGAGAGAGAGGCAGGGAGAACTTATTATTTATTATCACTTAGACTTTTTCCACACTGTAATACAAAAGTGTTAAGGATTGAATAATTCCAAACTGTTTTTTTGAAAATTAAGACTCTCAACAGAATAGCAGAGCTATTTAAATTAGTGAAATTACATTTTATAGTTAAGTTGGTTTTGATGTCCATTATTAAGTGAACAGTGATGATTTAGGCATATAAAAGAGCATAAATAAATAGAATTTTAGGGATAAAAATAAGACTTCTTTTTTTTTTTAGGACTTCTTTTTATTTTGCAAGACTCAAGTGAAACATAACATAAAGTGGTGTGTGTGTACCTAAGGGTATTTGCTAACTTCTTCCCTTTGCTTCTCAATGTCTTACTGGGATGTAAACTATTACATACTCTGTTAACATCTTGTACTTTTGGTCATAACTGTAGTAGGCATATTTTTGACCCCGCAAAAATGTTCATACTCTAATCTTCAGAACTTGTGAATGTGCCATGTTTACATGGTCAACAGGACTTTGCAGGTATAACTAAGTTTGCAGACCTTGAAATAGGTAAATAATCCTGGATCATGCAGATGGCCTACTCTAATCACATGTGCTCTGAAAAGCAAAGAATTTTCTCTATCTGGAGTCAGAGAGATACAGCAGAAGGAAAACTCAGAGATATTAGCACAAGAAAAATTTGACTGTGACTGGCTCTGAGATCATGGAACTCACGTGCAAAGACCAGATAGAGTTTCTAGGAGCTCACGGTTCACCTGGGAAAGAATGTGGCCACCTGTAGAAGTAAAGACTGTGCCCTGGCTGACAACTAGGAAATGACAGCCTCGGTCCTACAGTCCCAAAGAACAGAACTTGATCAACAAGCCGAATGAGCTTGGAGGTGGATCCCCAGAGCCTCATAAGAAACATGTTCCACATCCAGTAGCATCCCTTGCCCTGCCCCCTGTGCTTTGCTCCTTTCCCCAATCTCCCTCCGCACCATTACCCCCACAGCAATGGCTAGGATGCCCGCTTCGCACCCTGACAGAGCCCTCCTCATCTTTAATTTCATCTTCTCTGTCCTTGTCTGTGTTGCTCCCAAACTGTTTTAATCACATCCCCATTTAGTTATTCAATCAATATTAATTGAGCATCTATGTTGTTGCCTGACAGTCTCCTAGGGATGTCTTGGTGAATGAAACAGATGTGGTGTATGACCTTTCAATGAAAAGGATACTGTGGGATGAAGGGTAACAAAGAATGGGATGAGGAGATTGAACTCCTCACATAGATTTGTTGTGGCGTTTGTCTAGCTGTGCATGATTAATTCCTTTACATGCATATCTTCAAAAGAAGCCATTGATCTTTGCAAAGCATAGGATATATTATGCATCATCTGATGAACGAATTCTCCTTAACACAGCAATTACATGACCCATGAGCTTACTTAGGCAAGAGTTAGAAAACCAGGGATTAGGAATTCAGCTAAAAAACCAGAATCCACCTTTCCTGAGAAACAAGTGACAAAGCGGAAGACTCAGTGAGAGGCCAGGCCCATAAACTGAGGAGCTGTTCCTTTAACGGGGAAGTGGTATCTCAAAGGGTTCCATGTTCTGTGTGCCAGAGAGCTGGCAGCTGGCAGGCAGCATTAGAAATAAGAAGTGATGGGAAAAACAGAAAGGATCAAAGGAAAAATTTAAAATCTGAAAAGTGAAAATGAATATCCACATTTCTGCTTAGTGCGCACTGTTGGACCCTCCAGGCTTGCCTTCAAATACATGGGCATTGCTGTGAGAGGGGAGCGCTGACTTGGGCCAACACCTTTAGTGGGACCCCCCATGGCAAGCCTGGTCCATCCTCGATGATGTTCTGCTGGTCAGTCTGTCTTTATGTTTATTTTGTGCCAAAGGGTCTTGAATTCTAATCTGTGAAGAGGACAGGTGAATCATATTATGTCTGTCACATACAAAGAATCTCTAAGCATCGTAATGTTATTTTTGATGCTTAGGATGATCATAAGAATTACACTGTTGTACACACAGACAATCCGAACCCTAAAATGAGTGTTTCTTCAAATTCAGTCTATATTCTTAGATATTCTTCATTTCCAGCATTCCATAAATTGTGTTTAGTTTGAGGAATTAAATTTTTAAATGGATTCTCCTTCCTTCCTGGAGGACTCCTTCCCCAAGCCTTTTCTCCTCAGTGCCAACGTGGATTGTTGCCCTGTCATCTGGCACTAACCTTCGTCATCTTATCATCCCAGAATCCCCCTCACTGATAACTTCCAGTTGGATGCATTATTGCTCAGATCTCATTTCTTCCTTTTTTCTGGCATATCATCTATTATTAGCAAGTATCTTCCTTGTGGAAAAGATTTGTCTATGCCCCTGAAGAGCAAATAATGTGTTTTCGGTTTTTAAAATGTGGATGATTGATGTCTATTGCAGCTAGATATAAACTTCTCCTTAGAAATGATTTTCTTTAAGAAATTTTTAAGTAACTCCTCAATTGTTTCTAGCACCCGAAGTTGCAGGCGAAGAGTCTGATGACAGCGTCTCTCACTTATTTGTAAATAAGGTATCTCTCTACCCTAAATCCCAGAAATTTTTAGTATCATTCCTTTACCCCTTGGTATAATAAAGATTTTTAAATTGCATGTCTAGGTAATATCCCACTGTAAGGATTTTGATGCAAAAGTACTAAGAAAAAAATGTTAAGAGTAAGATAAATCTACAGATATCTTATTTTCTTGCATAGTTTTCTTGAACAGATAGGCTACTAAATAATGAATCAAACAAGAAATATTGGCTCTCCCTCTAGCAGATGAAAGTGCATTGAAGATGAAGCGCTGGATATTGGCATGTCTTGAGCCAACACTGGCCTTAACCTTAATGTTTTTCCTAAAAACTTTACCACTGGGAGGCTTTGTCTACACCACTAGCTTCAATAAAAATCTATATGCTTATGAGCATAGAAGAAGCAAATAATAAAATAAAGCCCTGATGGGTTTCATCAAAGATGCTCTTGGCATCTGGCAAAATGAGTGAAAAGCTTTGAATTGAGATGGGTTAAAATGAATGAAAGATCTGAATCAGACCTGCCCAGTAGAAATACAAGATGAGCCACAGAGGTAATTTTAAGTGTTCTAGCTTACTAGCATTTAAACAAGTAAAAAGAAACAGGTGAAATTAATTTTAATAGTACTTTTTATTTAAACTTACAAGCCCCAAATATTATCACTTCAACAGGCAACAAACACGAAAGCAAAATTACTAGTGAGATATTTTCATTCTTTCTGTTTTTATTCTAAGCATCTGAAATCCGGGGTGGGTTATACTGATAGTACGTCTCAGTTCACACTGGCCGCATTTCAGGTCCTTGACCTGTCAGTGCAGGTCTAGAGAGAAATAGCTATGATCTAAGATGGACAGTTGCAAAGTTCTTTACTATAACCTCTCAGCCTAATTTTCAGACTATATATAGATATTGTTTCCTCTGAAGAGTCTCGTTTTGTAGTTAAAATGACAACAAAAACAGAATGGGAAGAAGAGGGAGGAGGAGGCAGAGGAGGACGCATCGGGGCTGTGGGTCTCCACACGCGCTGGACTTTGCCTGGGTCCCATCCTTAGTGTTTTTTCTAAAGACTCAACCACCAGCAGGCTTTGTCTACACCATCAGCTTCAATAAAAATCAATTTGCTTATGAGCATAGAGGGAGCAAATAATAAAAAACTTTTCAAAAATTAAAAAAACTAGTAGATAATCAGTAAACATCATATTGAATTTACTTACTTATGCAATACTTAATTCACCGATTTCTACGAAGGGTGAAAACGTAACTCCTGAGTGACTGTGGTTTTGCTTTAGGCAAGGGGTGCAGTGGGGGAGGAGACTGGCCCTGATGTATGCTTCCAGCAAGTCCAGATGCAATTTCCACACTGGGTACAGGCATCTACAGTGAACCGAGATGATTTCATTGTTTACAAGGAAATTAAATGTTTTGAAAGCCCTCAAGTGACCTGATAAAACCCCATAGAACAGTGTTTCTCAGACTATCGTTCCAGACCAATGCTTTCACCAACTCTGGGGAACTTGTTGGAAATGTACTTCAGACCTTCAGAGCCATAAACTCCAGGGGGCCATCTGTGGTTTGACCAGCCCCCCAGGTGACTGCTGGGCACTCACGTTTGGGAACAGCAATCACAGAGCTCAGTGCAGACCCTTTTTTTGTTGTTTTATTTTATCACATAGCTTATGTTTGAAAATAGCAGTGATTAATTTTGGTTGCTTAGAAAGGAGCAAGGTATGATACATGATAAATTTCCTTTGGGTCCCAGATCTAGTTTACCCTTGACAAAAACTCGTGTATTTCTTTCTCAAGGTAAGAATTTCTCCTAATGACTTGTATTTTTACTTTGGCTGCTGACAATCTCAGAACTAAATGTGAGAGTAGCCCCTCTCAGAGGAGAAGCACAGATTATTCTTAATCCTTCACTAAGTGTCACCTCAGCATGGGCAATAAAAGTTGAAGAAGAGTTGTAATATATCCCCCAATTTTTCCTATTACGCTCATCCGATTCTGTAGTTCACAAAAAATGCCAGTATTTGAGGTTGTAAATGCTGGCCTGATGGAGAGCACAAAGCAATGTTCTTTCTTAGCAAACCTGGTTTAGAATATAAAGAACTAAGAGACTCATATTAATGATGCTTATTTCCCATTCCATTTGGCCTCATCGTCTCATGCAGCAACATAGATTCATTTACAATATGCTGATCAAAATGCATAATTTTAATGAGTGAAATGGAACTTATGCCTATTATAAAAAAAGTGGCTATAAAGGAACCAAACACAACAGCAAATGTGTTAAGTCAGATCTCTACACACTTCATACAGTTTTGTCCAGGGTCATCAGAAAGGCTTGCTAATGATTAAAATATGGACATAGTGCAGAGATAAAGGGACTGTCCCCTTGAATTCTGTTTTTATCTAGCTTTTTTAAGGCAAAACTCCAAGCCAGAGTAAATACCTGGAATCACAGGGCACAAGCCAGTAATGGAGTGGCTGTTTTCTGTCTGTATTCATCTCTATCCCCTGTGAAAGTCATTGATTGTGAAAGAGTGTCATAGCCAGAAATGATTGGACTTCACAGGAAATGTGGCTCATAGAGTCTCTTCAGCAGAGCCAATGAGGAAACAACCAGAGGAGGCATGTTCTCTGATATGAAGGCTCCCTCACGGGTACAGTGGTCTCCACGGGGCTGTCTATCTTGGGTTCCCTCCCCCCACACCAGTGCAACAGAATCGATGTTGAAGAATTCTCTGAAAAAGGGTAGGATAAAGAGAATGGAGGACAGGAATGAATGTATGAAATCTGCTAAGTATTTTACATTCTCTCAGACAAAATAATGAAGAATAACATCGGTAAGCAACATCACTGGGAAATGACAAGAGTGTCAGTGGCGTCGTAGGCATTTGCTGCTGATATGATGCAATGCTGTGTGCAGTCACTGCTGCCCTGAAAGCTTTTCAAAATGTTCCTTCTGTGCAGTTTCATGAGTTTCCATTATCGAAGGCCTGTCAAAAAAGTTTGGTTCTGTGTCTGGCCCTCCTTCCAAGTGCTCATTTTCCATCTAATTCTGTGGCTGGGAGGTTTTGCACCTGGATCTAGGGTTGTACTGAGGTCCCTGGGATATAGTTTACCCAATGCTTCAGTGAAAAATGTTTACCCATTTGGCATACACCGTTTAACCTCTCTGACATAGCCAGGAAGGGTGCTCTGATAATACATATAATTAAACAGCAGCCTATTTAATTATGACTGGTGTCAGGAGATAAATTAGTACTAAGTATCCCTTTTAACTGAACCACAAGGAGAAGATAAAAAAACTGCTAAGACCTGTTCACAAACTCTCTGTATTTTTCTATGGAAGGTTGTTGATGCTAAGCACATTTATTTGGTGAACAGTTGATAAACTGGGACTAAGCAATGATTATTTTTCCCGGAAAAAGTCCCTTCCCAGAGTAAAATGTGGCATCATGTATAAGTACTAAGAGCCACATGGAATCCTTTTTTTAAACACATTTGAAGGATTTGTGTGGTGAACACACTGAGAAGGAAATCCTGTGATCTGTGACAACATGGACAGAGCCCGAGGACCTTATGCTAAGTAAAATGTCAGACACAGAAGGACAAACGCTGCATAATATTACTATGTGAGCTCTAAAACAGGCAAGCTCCTAGAACCAGAGAGTAGAATAGTGGTTACCAGGGGTGGTGAGGGGAGGAAAATGGGGAGTTGGTGGTCAGAGGGTACGAAGTTTCAATTATACCAAAGGAATATGTTCTGGAGGTCTACCGTACAATACGGGACCGACGGTTAACAATATGGTATAAAGGCTTAAAATCTTGCTAAGAGAGTAGACCTTTTGTTAAGTGCTTATTCCACCAAAGAAAAAAATTAAATTAAAAAGTAGAAGTATAGGAGGTGGGGGAAACACTTGGTGGTCATGGGGCATAAGTTTATGGCATAGATTGTGGTGATAGTTTCTTGGATATATGCTTATCTCCAAACTCATCGAGTTGAATACATTATATAAATAGCTTTTTGTATGGCAGTCACACCGTGATAAAGTGCTTTGTTTTGTTTTGTATTTTAAAGAGCTAATTTTCTGGATCACCTCCTGGGGACAGCCTCTCATTGGAAACTCCCTCCCATCTCTGATTTTTCTGGTTTTTAGTAGAAGCGTATGCTAGAACACTCAGACACCTGTCATTTTTAAGAACCCAGTCAATGTACAATACAAGTAGCATGTATTTAAAAATAGACTAATTTGATTCCGTCAATATAAAAAGGAAGAAAAACAGATTTCTTCATTGATATTACCTATGAATTTAAAGATTTTGATAAAAATGTGCACTAGATAGTTCTCAATAGATTTCTCAGGATTTTGTGAGATATTGTTAAAATCTCAAGACTGCTAAGAGTGGAGATGAGAACTCCACTTGATAAATAATATCGGTTTCTTAAATGTCTGTCATATTTATGGCCCTTGTTGTGCCTCTACATACATCATGCAAGTGATTTCCACAAGAAATCTGTGTTACTTTGACCTTACAAAAAAGGTATATGAGACATCAGGGACATAGCCAGCTTACTTAGAGTTCTCAACTGGCCATGCCCCATTATTGTGGTAAAAAATAGGAAAGATGGGCAACCATTTCATACCTGGGAGCTGCCACTTAATTAGTATATAGAAAGTCATATTGCTGGTAAGAACCTTAATAACTGGGATGACCATTTATTCACCTTCCTGCACATAGTGGCATCTAGATGCTCAATAAACTCTTGCTTAATTTAGTAAGATATTAGAGTTTCAAAAAAGAGTCAAACACATAAAATGAGAGAGACCACTTCAAAAAGTTATCCTTTGGGTTGTTAATTTTTTTAACAGCACAGTAATTTTTCTCAAGCTTTAAGAAATGTGTCTTGGTAATTTGTTTTATTTTTAAAATAAACTACTGAGGCTTTACCTTTACTCTTGTATAAAAGGTTTGAAACTTGTAAATAGGCAAAATTTACTTGCAGCCATATCTCATGAGCAAGATTTTTGTTAACAATAAATGATGCGATTTAAGGTTAAAAATTAAGAAAGTTTATACAGTAATGAAACAAGCTTTCTTGCATGACTCATTAATATATTCTAAGGCAATTTTCCAAGGAAGTTATTAAAATGTTCTGAGCCATGGCCGATTGGCCCTTTATTTATTTAAGTTCCTAAAATAATGTTTTTAGTGAACTCTCTCAAACACTGCTATTTCTTAAGTGCCCTTTGGAAATATATATAAATATGTCTATGCCCTTTGAATTGAAACTGTTGTCCCCAGTTGGAATTTGGTGTAACAAAACATAGAAATAATGCAAAATTTACATACAAGGGGGCTCACAGGGGCAGAGCTTACAAAATCTAAAAATAATGACACAACTTAAATAACTGTATGGGGAGATAATTAAATTATAAATAATAAGGAATAAATGAAATTATAAGTGAATAGTCATTAGTCATTAAAATTCTTACTGTCATTTATTAAAATGGAAAAATTTATAAAGTAAAAAATCAAAATGTAAATATATTTAGCTCTTAATATATTCAATATCGACAATGAAAATACATCAAATGTTAAGCATAGTAGCAGCTGAGTTTGAATATCACAAGTGATTTTTATTTTGGAAACTATAATCATCTGCATTGCCATACCATAGCCATTAGGACTGAGAAGTGGGACCACCTGGGTCAACCTGACTTTGTTATTTCTTCCAAGAAAACATCACCAAGGAAAATAGGACTGTAAGATCAACAACTGGCATTATTCATCACATGTTTGTATTAAAAATGCATTGTCTTTATTAACAAAGGTTTTAGTTTCCTGGACTAGATATTGCCAGTTGAAGAGAACCATAATCCAACATAGAAAAACAGTTAAGCTGTGTAAATCTCATAACACCTAATGATTTTTGGATTACGAATGTATTTCAAGCATCATTCTCAGCACTTTACATCTAGGAAGTCCTCACAGTGGCCCAGTGAGACCAGCACTATCGTACCAGGGACACGCGACCGGTGTATTGTCTGTCCTGGAGCCCAGTGTCCGCCGCCACACCATATTGTTTCTCATATAGAGACTTCACATGTTTTTAGAAAGAACCAAGGTACAGAAAATTGAGACAGATTCAGAGGATTGACGGCTGGAGTGAAAGGCTCTGGGTCTATTTAGAATATCCTTAGAGAATCCAGGAGAGGGTGATTGTTCACAGACCTTCCTTTCCTGTTCTGTGTAGCTGATACCCTCTCAGAGACACCATTATTTATCTTCAAACTTATTTTTTCTAAACACTGATGTTCATTTAATC